>NW_024962261.1:10015351-10098064 GCF_019238085.1 Lagopus leucura
AGAAGATGAAATATCTCTGGACTTCGAAACTGCTTGTTACTAGTTCAGTATGGAAAGGTATGTATGTATATACGTATGTATGAATGAATGACCAGGTGGCTTGTATTTGAGCAGTTTCAGTCATCATTCAGTTCTGCTTACTCATTCACCATCACCAGCCATGTAGCCTAGCAGCTGCAGGCTGCTGACTTCCTAGTGGTGGTCTGAAACAATTCAAGAGATTTCTGGGCTGTCCTCAAACCAAAGCCTGTTGTTTGATTTCTTTTTCTGTTCAGGGTGAACAAAATCAGCAAGTGTGAAAGACAGAGCTGGCTGCTCTGAAATGGGTAGCGAGTGGGGAGGTCTTTGTTCCACCAGTAAGTGCTTTCCCTATGGGTGTATGGCTGCTTGCTTCTCATCAGGAAGTCTTCAGTGACTGACAAGATTTTTCTACCTCTTCCTTTACATGTAGATTCTACTTGTGAGTTTTATGAGCACATAAAGTGAAAACACAAACTGCAAACTGAGGGCTATTTCCTAGAATTTCTATGTGGAGTCTTTAGGCCTGTGAGCTGTTAGCAAAGATGACAATGCTTCAAAACAGTGGGGAATTGTTAACATAGAAACGCTTGCAAAATTAACAGTTCGGAACTGGAAAACAGCTAACTCCTGTCCACAAGAACATGCCAACCTGGAAATATGCTAGCATCGATTGTGGGTATTATGTGGAACAAAGGAGATATCATATAGCTGGAGTAAAACCAATAAGCCCTACAATAAACCCTACAGTGTCAGCCAAGGCCCAGCCTGCATGAGGTGAGGTGGCTGCAAGAGGTCTGTGGATGATTCCAAGGGGCTGGAGCTGCACTCTTGGTGCATCACACCGCCTCACTTTGCTCATGTTTTCCTTATTGAAGCCTGGTCCTGGCTCACGCACAGTGAAAGGCATCGTGGAATGCCAGCCTTTTTGGCTGCCCAAGGGCTGCTGCCCTGTGGGCCTTTTGAGGCAAATGGAAGAACCACAGACACGATTGCAGAGTGGAAACCTGAATAAAATGATTCCTGCACTGTTAGGCAGCAAGCATTCCCAGCAGTGAGGGATTTCCATTGCACTGGCACAGCAAAGCTGCTCTCCAACTCAGCAGCTGTTCTGAGGCAGCAGCTCTGTGAAACATCACCATTATGAAATTACGATTCCCCCGCGAGCACTCTGCTGGAACTATTTTTCTTTTTTAGATTGGATTAGCGGTCTCTGAGATGAAGCAAGGCTGCCTGCCAGAACACCCAGCTCCCTAAATAATGCTGGGGCACAAAGGCAAGCAGAACCCACACCCCTCGGTGCTGCGGGGGCTGCCGCTGGCGGCTCTGACCTCCCCGAGGTGGGCAGACTTCACTCTTCGCAGTAGTCTGAGAGGGGAAATCTCAGTACCGTCCAACCCCGCTCAGCGCCCTCCCTCCGTGTCCGGGATTCGAACCCGCGATAGTGATGCAATAGGGCCCGGCTCCGCGGCCGCCGGCTCCAACTGCGCATGCTCGGGTTGGCGAGGCACACGTGCAGTTGGCGTGCGGGGAGTGGGAGGGAGCAGGGGGAAACGCGCATGAGTAAGCGTTTGCATGCGCGCATCCGTTCTGACGTGAGGGCGGGAGTGGCAGGCGGCCCGTGGGCGGTTCGGGCCGCTCTACTTGTGCCGGCCGTGGGGCGCGGTGCGGCGCTGTCGCGATCGCCTGCCATGGAGGAGCAAAAAGTGAGTGATGCTGCCGGGCCGGCCGTCCCCAGGTCCCGAGGGGCTCCGGCTGACTCTGGGGCTGGCGGAGGGCTCGGGATGCCTGGGCGGCCTGTGCGAGGGGATGGGGAGGCGGGCGTTGCCGCCCGCTGGTGCCGTTGCCGCCCGATGCCGCTGTCCGGGGCTGGGGCCGTGCCGTGCATTGCCGGCCGGGCGGAGTCAGTGGGGAGCAGGGCGATGTGCCTGGCCTGGAGCTGGGTGTCTAAATACGGAGCTCTGCAGGAAGTTCTGATTCAGCCCTTCGGCTTGCGGGCCTTTAGGCTGCTCTGCTTTCCCCTGCTTGGAAACTGCCTCGTGAGCAGCGTTGTGTTACTCGTGGCTTACATCATTCGGATTAGGGATCTGTGTTATCTTTCTGATCTGTAAGCGTTTTGTGCTGATGCTTCATACTCACTGGTGCTTCTGAAGGTGAGATTGCCAAGCAATGCCTCTGTTTGAGTCTGGGGCTGCTGAGGGGGCTACGGCTGTTCTGGATGTTGCAGGATGTGTGCCTGGTACCTTCCGCCCTGTTTGGATTTCAGAGCTCTGGATACAGTAGTACAGTTGCAGCTCATCTCGGATTTCACAGCACTTCGTCGGCTAATTTGTTGCTGTCTTCAAACTCTGGCAACTTCAGTGTGAAAAAGTGTAGCAGGTTAGGAGGCAATGGAAGTGTGTCCTGTTTGAAGCGTGGTCGGTATGAGACTGAATTTAGGCTGCTTTAAAAACTCCATTTTGCATCCAGCCATGTCACAAAACTTCAGTGTGATCTTGAGCAAGCTGACAACTTGCTATTTAAACAGAACTGATGTAATTTTATTGAAGTTTACTTTTCGGCTTCAGCCAGGTTTGCATCTGCTTCAACAGGTGTCATGCAGTGTTGGTTACTGGTTATTCAGAGGATATGCTGTTTTATACTGCCATCAAAACTACAAGATACTGCATGTTGCACAGCTTCGTCTCCTCTTTCATGCCCTTTTATGTTTTCATCCTTCGTACATGAGCACATGGCACAAGATCTAATACATGTTTTAAAAAAAAGGATACTAGCAGTGATTAAAAGCTGACTTTGTTCTAGTGGCTTGTGCATTGGTGGTATATTGGATCAATGTGGTAAAGTTTTGGTAGCAGAGAGACTGCAGGGGTGGCCTTTGAGAAGTGACCAGGGCTGTCCTTGTGTCAAACAAGGGCAATTCTAGTTGGCTCCAAAATGTGCCCACTGCTGGCTGCGTGGAGGTCATCATCATCAGCGCAGATAATGCTTCTGTGATAACACCACGTAAGAAAATTAAACAAAATAAAAAAAAAAAAAAAAAAAAAAATCACTGTTCAGGTTCTCTTGTGAAAGAAGTTAGAAAAATGGGAGAAAAGCAGCCCTGCAGCCACCAAGCCACCACTTTGTCCATGATTTAACCCACATGCTTCTTCACCTCGTTTTGTCACTGTGCCCTGCTAAGGAAAGGGAGTGGATGAGTGCCTTGGCGAGCACCTAACCACTTGCCAAGGTTAACCTGCCTCAGGTGGTTAAGAAAAGTACACTGCAATGTATTTTTAGGCCTCTTACATCTGTGTTTGCAGAAGGTGTGTTACTCTTCAAGTTTCATCATACTGGGTGGAATTTGTTTGGAGAAATTTATGGTTTATTTAAAAAGTTACGTACTGATTGGTCGCTGTAACTTCAGGTATGGAAAACCTTGTTTGCTAGTTTGCTTAGATTTGCTGCTGTACTTTAGATCAATTGTTTAAAGGATTACCAGGCTTTCTTCAAGCGTAGATCTTTTCTTTTAGTCACACACATCTGTAAAAGCCAAAAAGCATTGTTCAGAACTGTGTACAAGAAGAGTAATTTTTTTCTGCATGGTAGTACTGAGTAAGCCCTAAAATCCCAGCTGAAAGAGGATTGGGAGTTTTCTTGTTCATCCAAATTGACAGTTATGTTTATAGGATCTAAGGCTTAACTGTGGGCTGACATGCAAAAACAATTGCTTCTGGTTGGTAATGAATGTAGCAGCAGCTGGTTGGATGATTGCATTTATCTGGCAGTCTGCACACAAAGGTGTCTTAAATATGTTAGACTTCAACCCAGTAATGAGCAATTCTGTAATGAAGTGATGAAGACTTGCTGCACTCACTGTTTCTGCAAGAAACCAACCTGGCTTTGTTTTTGCACCTGACAGTCTGAATTCCAGGCATTGCTTGCAGTTGCATTATGTGTTTTACAGCTTGCACTGTGATAGTGTTGTGTAAGGCAGCAGAATTCTTACTTTCCTCTGATAAAGAATGACATTGTGCGAACAGGCAGTGGGCCACAGTAAATGCATCATAGAGAATTCTTTAAATTAAACTTGTAAGGAAGAGGATCGGGGAAAAAAATGGGCTTGGGAATATTGGAAAGGTTTCTTAAAGGCAAGGTGACAGCAGAGTTCACTGTAGAAGTAGATGCTGTCAAAGGATAAAACTTCTACTTTTTAGCAGACATGAGGTCGTTAGTAAAGAGCTAAGAACTTGCTTGTGGGGATGGAGGTGGAACATGAGATAATGACCTCTGTGACATCTTTTAGGTTGCACACCTCAAAAACTGGCTTACAAGCTCCTCCATCTGCCTTGATTTCCTGTGTTGTCAAGTAGCAATGTTAAGCATAGCAACTCGAAACTGAGTCTAAATAAATAAATAAATAAATCCTAATTACAGCTTTCACTTTTTTAACAAGTGTCATAAACAAGCTCTGTAGATTCAGATGTGTTTCAAGAACTGATTTATTTGGTATTCTGATTTGTTCAGAACTCGAACTTTACAATAAGGCTGAGTTTTAAGTACCCATTCTTGATGTATTTTATTAGTCTTCAGATACGAGGGTGACTTGTTAAAATTAAGCTTGTAGTCTGTTATAATTAAAAAAAAACCCCACGTGCTCAGCAATTTTTCATACTGAGTACATATTTTGCAAATTTAATCTTCTGCTTTTTAATGGCTGACAGCAGTATATCGCAGAGAACCTTCCCAGTTGTCACCCAGCTTTTGTCTTTGAGGTTGCTCTTAATCAGAGTGCACAAAGTATTTACCAAAATATTTCACTAACTGCAGAAGTAAGCTTACAAATAGCTGCTAACTTTACTCTGCTGATCACATAGGATAAGCTGTTAGCTTAGGTTTTTTTTTTTTTTTATAGCAGATAATGTTAATTTTTCTTTTCAACTGCTTTATTTTCTTTATTGCTTCTCTCTCATTTGCTTTGCAAAGTCTTCTAGAGAAGTTACGCAGGGCAGTGTGGTGACAGTAAGTAGCCTGGCTGTTCAGATGATTTGGGATCTTCAGTATAATTAAAGTTATTTAATTTAATAAAATGCCTCTTAGGTCATTAATCTTTTTTTCATTACAAAACATTTATTGTGGTCTTGTATCAGAAGAGTTGAATTTACAGTTAGAACATGCATGGTGAATTCTTATTAATTCATGTGTTGAAATGCTAAGCTGCAAAAGGACCTTGTGATCATTTCTGACTTTGTAATTCCAGGAGACTCTGCAAAGGATCATCTCTACTCTTGCAAACAAAAATGATGAAATTCACAACTTCATTGGCATGCTGAACCAAACAATACAAAATGTTCAGGTATGTTTGTTAGGATTCGTAGCCTGTATGTGGTGGGAGCAGCTGCTTATCAGGTTTTGTCAGCCTTAGACTGGTTGTGCAGTGTGTAAGGGGTGGGCAATAAAAATCAAGTGTAAAATATTCATGTTGGAACCAAGTAGGAAAACATTTCATTTCCAAAGTTCTGCCTCAGCTTGGAAGGTGTAGTGGTTTTGGTTTTCTTGCAGAAAGCAGTCTGGGGTTTTGATTTGTTTAGGAGAGAGTGTCTGATTTTGATGTGTGACCTCGGATTCATGTTAGTTGCAAGTTGTCTGTTATTTTAGACTTCTGTTGGCAGACTGAAAAATGAGACCATCTAAAACACTTGAGAATTCTTTGCTCTTTCCATAGTTAGTATTTGCAAATTGTTGGGTTAAAGTTAACTGTTAAACCTAACTTTTAAACCATTTACCTCTCAGCTGAGGTTAAGGTTTCTCTTATCTGTCAATAAGTGGCTATTTCTTGCTAAAACTGAGCCAAATTGAATTCAGAAAATGAAGTTTTCCAGCAAATCTTTAAGGTGGCTTTCTGAGTGCAGTTTAGTGTCAAATGAAATGGAACTGTCTAATATCCTGTTTACAAACGTCTGAGAGCTAATACATAATGGTGAGAGGGGGGTGAACTCTATGCTTTTAGGCACAGAATACAGTTTCCAAATGTTGGTTCTGTGCAAGTTTGAGTATTAGAGTTTTTGTGAATTTTAGTCTTCAGCTTGGTGATGTTATGTCTGTCTGAAAGGGGGCCCTCCTTTAATATTTAGTGATAAAGTGAGGAATGATAAGAAGGTATATTGTAGTCATGGCAAAGTGTGTTTTGGCAAACCACATGATTTTCAGTCTAGAAGACAAGGAAATCAGCATTGCTTCCATTAGAGATTGCAGCTGTTTTCAATTCTCTTCTCAGATAAATTCTTCTAATGTGATTAGTGAATTGGATGATGAATTTGATGCTCTGTATTCTGTATTGGATGAGATGAAGGGGAGTATGGCTAGCACTATTCAGCAGGAACAGGCTCGTAAAATTCAAGCTCTTCAGGTAAGTGTAAAACGTCTCTGAGATTCTTTGCAACTGGGTACAAGAAATTTTAAACTGTTATTTAAAGCCTTACCTGAAAATGAGATTTTTGACAGTGTTGCAAGAAATGGAGTAACTGCAAGGTAAATGTCTTTGTGTCTCTCCGGCCTCTTCTGGTCTCCAGTCTATGTTCTGGGTGTGATTGTATATCAAGGAGGTGGTATAATGCGTAACTTACATGTGAAGAAAGGCTCCATAGGAGCAGGACATACACTTTCTATTTTCGAGCTAATGAACAGCTTCTGGACAGAGAATGCTTTGTTTCTCCATATAGGAATATGAATCTGTTTAATGCCTGACGTGATTTTTTGACCTTTTTATTTCAGTTTGTATGGAAAACATATGAGAGTTGCATAGGAACATGTTTAGTGGAGGGCACCAGTTTAATTTGTGAAGTACATTTCACGGTTTTATGATTGTATGATTTAGTGCAGGAGAATCTTTGCAATGAACTTCAGAGATACAGAAGTGAAAATGCAGCTTCTTGAAATAGGCATAAAATCCATGTATTTACAGTAGAGAGTAGCCAGTTAGCACTAGCTGTCAGAAAGTGTAGCTACATGGGGATATGTAGGATAACTAATCCTATAAACAGAAGCTGGTTTTTTAGCTTTTTTTTTTTTTTTTTTTTTTTTTTTTTTTTTTTTACATGATCTAACTTGTATCCTTCTTTTGCCCCTTAAATCTTTTTCCTTATTTGCTTATACATGGCATTAAGGAAAGAAAAAGAGCCTTTACTTCATAACTTTAAAGAAACCCAAGGAATTGTTTAATGCAAATTCCACAGACCTCCTTACAATGTCTGCTTTACACCAGTCTTGAAGTAGGAGGATAAAGCATTTCAGAATTTTTGGGTATATATCTCAAGTTTTGCTTTCCCATGTCCAGTTTTATTTTTCTCTTCATGTCTGCTTTAAGACCTTCTGAACATCCTCAACAGATGGTAGTCACGTGCTTCTAATTTACTCAAACTTTAAGTATTTAGTACTTCTCAGTGAATAACTTCTAGGAGGAATTCAGCTGCTGCTTACATAGTTTGTTCTACCATATATATAGTTAGTGAAAGCTGAGGTTCATCTTGTAACACTTCTGGAGGGGAAAGCTATTTTGGTAGTCAGATGGTAGTCGGCAAGCTGTCTGACTTTACTGAGAAACTTTCTGTTAATATCTGTTAATTTTCTGGAGCTTAATCTAATTTGATTGAATGGTATGATTTAAACGCATTCTAAAAGCTTGTTACTGCCTGGTATGTGTAGAACAGGGGAGCTACTATTTGCATTGGATGAGGATGAAAACAAATACAGTGTTGCAGGTCGTTAAATCACTTATTTATCTTTCAGCTTTGGCTGTTATCTAACTTTTCGGTCTAAAGGATGTTCTCTTGATGACAGATCAAAATTCCTCTAAGGTGCACAGCAAGAGTGCTTTTTCCTAACAATGAACCTATTAAACCAAACTGACAAAAACTGTTGTGTTGAATGCATCAATCTAAACCATTACCGTTGATTGGGATTAAACTTTGCATGAGGAAATCAAAAGCTTTCAGTGTGGTCTAAATTTCATGTTTAAGAGAACTTAAGGGACTTTCTTAATTTGTCCTGAAACATTTATATTGGTCTTGCACAGTAGTTTAAAAGGCTGACGATTTCATTTTTAAGCTGGTTTCACAAATTTTCTTGGATGTTAGTGCTGAAAGTCCAGAAATTACTCTTATTCCTTGCTTTAAAGATAATATTTTTTTTTAGGACGGTGTACTTTATTAATGCTAAAGTGTTGGACGATTACAGCCAGAGTCAATGGCTCTGTGTCCAGGTTGAGGCCAGTGTTGAGTGGCGTCCTCCAGAAGTTTGTCCTGGGAGCGGTGCTCTTCAACATCATCAACATTAAGGACAGAGATGGTGGGATTACTGCACCTTCAGCAGATTTGCAGATGACACCAAGCCAAGTGGTGCAATTGATAGGACAGAAGGAAGGGATGCCATCCAAAGGGACATTGAAAAGTGGATCCATGTGAACCTAATGAGGTTCAACAAGGCCAAGTGCAAGTTGTATTTGCGTCAGGACAATCCCAGTTATATATACAGACTGAAGAAGAACTCCTTGAGAGCAGCCCTGGGGAAAAGGATCTGCACATTCTGGTGGATGGAAGGCTGGACACTAGCCAGCAGTGTGTGCTTTCAGCCTGGATGGCTAATTTTACTCTGGGCTGCATCAAAAGATGGACAGCTAGCAGGGTGAGAAGTAATTGTCACCCTCTGCTCTGCTCTTGTGAAGCCCCATCTGCAGTACCATGTCCAGGTCTGGAGCCCTCTGCACAAGAAAGATGTGAAGCTGTTGGTGTGGGTCCAGAGAAGGGTAACAAAGATGCTGAAAGGGCTGGAGCACCTCTCCTACAAAGACAGTCTGAGGGAGCTGGGCTTGTTCAGCCTGGAGAAGAGAACGCTTTCTAGTACTTGAGGGGCACTCAAAAGGAGACTGACTTTATACAAAGTCTGTTAGTGGTAGGACAAAGGAAATAGTTTTAAACTGAAAGAGGGCAGGTTTGGCTTAGTTGTCAGGGGGAAATTCTGTACTCGGAGTGGTAAAGCACTGCAACGTGCTGCCCAGAGAAGCTGTGGATGCCCTGTTCCTGGATGTGTTTAAGACCAGGTCGGGTGCAGCCTTGGACAGCCTAATCCAGTGGGTGGCAACCCTACTCACAGCAGGAATTGGGACTGGGTAGGTTTTAATGTTACTTCCATCCCAAGCTGTTCTATGAAAATGCTACTTGCTATTAAATTGTTTTATTACAGTGTATTATTACATGGATAGAAAGACATGTTAAATGGCTGTAGAAAAGCTGCTGCCAGGTGTAAAATGTGCATGTTGTTTGACCTGTGTTTTGTTTACAGTCCTGTGGAGTGTCTGTAATTAATCTGCTTGGAGGGTGCATCCATAGTTATGTTAGAGGTTCGTTATGGACTACTTAATTTACTGGAAATGGTAGTTTATTAATGGTAATTGTCAGTTGATCCTCAAAAAAGTTTCTTATTGCTCTTCTTTCTTGGTTCCTGTTTCCTTGCCACCATTCATTATACTGTAGTGCTTCTTTTTAAGATACTTATGCCAATTAGAGCAGGATAGGAATAAAATGCCTTACAGCTACAAGTTCATTGATGAAGGACAATTTTGAAGGTAGAAATAAGAGCGTACATGGACTTTGGCATTTCATAGCTTTTGTAAACCTAGTGTTGTGAGAAACACGTCTTAAAAGTCAAATCTGCCTTTTATAAACCAGTTCAGCTCTATTCCCTTTTGGGTTTGTGGAATGTGCTCTATACCACTGTGCATGTGTTGAGCACAGTGAAGTTCTAGTTAAAACTCACTGTATGTCAACTGACTAAGGTAACCTTATAAGTAATTAAAGAGGCATAGCAAAGCCATGTAGCTGTAACAAATAGCAAATAACTTTTTAAGTACAAATGCATAAAGATATTCTTTTTTCTTCAGAATCAGCTTAGCCAGTGTAGTAGTGCCCTGGAGAGTTCTGAAGAGCTGCTGGAACTTGCTGCGCAGTCGCTGGACATAAAGGACCCTGTGAAATTCTCAGAGGTAGAAAATGTTAAATGGATGTATGTTAGGCAGGTGCTGGTGTTTGGATTAATTTCTAGCAGCTTCTGTGTTGTGGTAGTGGACTCAGCAGAGTACTAACTGTGTTGTTTAGCCTGTAGTATTGAGTTTTAACTTGCTTTTGTCAAGCTGGCCTTTTAAGATGTGGTGTTCAAAGAAATTTAGCTTGTGGTCAAGCTCAAATGTGATCATCTGAGAGTGCTCACAGAACTGTATGAATAAAGTCCAGTAACTTTTCCAGATTAATTAGTAGGGGCTTGCAATACAGCTGCAAATCTTCAGGCAGTTCTTTGGAGCTTTAGTATCTACATTACAAGTACAGGGTAAACCTGAACACCTGTAGTAAAGCTTTTAACATGGGCCATGGTGGACTCAACTTTGGGACTTCTGTTGCTCTATTGCAGATGTGTGATGTTGATGATTGGGCAAAAAGAAGTTGCAGAGCCTCCACTTGGTTCCTGTATAAGTACAGTTAACCCGTCACAGTTGTCTTTATGTTATTCTAGTATCAGTATCACTTAATGATACTTCAGTATTAAAGGAGTTTGAGACCTCATGCACACAGCTGTGAGGCCTTTCTAAATTGGTCCATCAGAACTGCTACAACATGCAATCTCTACTAAAATAGATGCTGTCTTATTTAGTGTGAGGAGGAAGGAAAAGGAAAGTCTTTTTGTAGATAGCTAACAAGTTCAGCAAATCTGTATTGATGAAACCTTGTGGTAATCAGCTCTTAAGACCATGGAACTCATATTTATGATCTGAACCCTTCGGCTTTTCTGAAAGATCTCATGAAACTGAATTCAGGACAGCTTTTCCTATATTTCCCAGAACTTGCTAATGTATTTGTATGCTGTGAAGACTGGAGCCAGATCTGGGCCTTGCACTGCAATTCTAATACAAAAAATGCAAGCTTTATCTCAGCACACTTACAAATGAGAGCCAACATATGCCTAGCTGGAAGAAGGATATGTTTACAAACGAGTTAAACTGTTCTAGGTTTACACTGATCCAGTACAATAGGTTCTGTAACATAACTTGCTTTAATAATTCTCACAATAATAGCAGGCTCAGCCCCACCGAATCCATGACCAAGTTACTTTGTCTTTCTGTCTTTTAATGGGAACAGGAACAAAGGATTGGACAGGAAAGCTGTCTTACATTGCCTTTTAGACCTCTTGGCAACATGTGTGCTGTCTTGCTTTGAATGTCAGTTTTGATTCGTTTGCCTTGAAAAGTAACAATTCCTAAACTAAATGTCTTTCCTAGCCCTTCAATTTGGGTTGTCTTTTCTGACTTGTAGTGATGTACAGAGATTGTTAACTCTTGATCAGCATGTAGAATGTAGCTTTGTATTCTCTCTAGGTTGTTTGTTTACAGATAATCTGTACTGTTGTTTTTTTTCCAATCAAATATGCAAAGGCAAGTTATTGGATGTTTAGGAGAAAAGGTCTTTAAATTTGGAGTTTGAGGCTTAAGAGGCTTAACAGGAGTCCAGTTCACTGAGCTCCCAACATTCAGAATCTTTTTACAGTAGCTTGAACTTAAAAATGTCTCAGGTGTTTCAGGCATAGTAATACTGAATTGACTATTAGCTAGTTAAATCTACTGGACTATTAACTGGAATACCTTTTTTAATTGGTGTTTTTTCGGATCCTGCAATAAATCCATTCAAGAGAAACTAGCTCAAGACGAGGTTGTATTTTTTAGTGTAGATTTTTTTTATACTTTTAATGAATTAGGTAAGGTGGAGGTCAGAGCATGAATACCAAACACGTGCAAGAGTGCTGTGGTTGGATAGGATGTGATTTGACACTGCTGTGCAGCCAACATGAAATTGGCTGAGAACCCTTTTTTGTCAGTGGTCTGGAAACTAAATTCAAAGGAGTTAAGACAGGGCTGTCTTGCAGAGAAATGTGTTCACTGAATCCTGAATGCCACATATTCCACCAGTTGTGAGAGATTACGAGGAAGGGTTTGTAAGTAACAGTGACTTGTCTACAGCTGTCACATAATCAGTAATAGTTCCAATGAGAACTTTGGTTTGATATAAAACAAAGCTATCTCTTAAGCTAAATTATTTATGAATATTTGTTCTTTCTACTTCCTGCTTTGGAAACAAAAGATTATTTTTATATAGGAGGGAGATCTTTTTTCTTTTTTCCCCACTCATTTATACTTAGAAAAAAAACTGTAGGTCCCTCATTTCTTTGGCTTGCAAGTTTATGTATAGTCTTTGGGAAGGATGGTAGTAAAGATGAATACTACCTTAGTAGCAGTGTTAACTCCAAATAGTGATTCAGCAATTCTCACTAAGCCATCACTAAGACTTCTACAATAATGTTTTCAGTTTTCAGTTCCTCTTGGTGGGGGACTGGGATTTTTTTTCCAAATGCCGGTTAAGATTTGTCTTTGAAATATGACATTGGTTCTGCACCTTCTTCATTGTTATTGCTTAAATACTGAGGAAAAACTGTGTTTTGTGTTTTGGGATTTTGACATACAGTGACTGCCTTTTAGGAAGTGGTGTTGGAGTAGAGCAGTGACTTTCAAAGGGAACATGTTAGTCCTATTTTTTTGTGTGAATGTACAACATAGATAAGTCAAGTGTGGCTGAATGCCACTAAACACTTTGCAATTTAAATGAGAATAACAGTCATTAAGTTTTACCAACTTATTCATGGGGCTCTTTTGAAATATGATGGAGAATAACTTAACTGATGCAGAGAAATCTGCAAACACTATGGACAGGAAGTTGGAGCTGGTTTTCTGTGGTTTTTGAGACTGATTTGTTTCCAGGTAATATACATTGTTGCAATTCTAACTAACACTATTAACATGCTTTATGGAATTTTTTTTTAATGCAAATGTTGAACCTGTTTTGATTCTCAAACCTGAGCATAGAACTGAGATTGTTCTGTCTTCTTGCATGGTACTGCCTTTGAGACTTGCATGAAAATGCTAACTACCTTCTCTCTCTTCTCCCTGATGTGCCCCAAGGCTGCCAGACAGATCAAAGATAGGTACAGTACAAAGCCTACACTTTTTGTCTCTTTGAATTAGTTTTGTCCTTGAAAATGCATTTATTTTTAAGGAACATAGTCAGCTTGAATCAAATTCATGGATTCTGCTTTAAGTGTTCCTCATGACGTCACAACTTATGAAAGAGAACTAAAACTTTTTTTCCTCTTCAGTGTTTCTTGCTGGTTCCAGACCTTTCATCCCATGATAAAAAGAGATGTTTTTAACACAGGGAAACATGTCTCTACTGCAAAACTTCTGTTTGTTTTAGTAGCTGGTGGGTGAGATTGAATAATATTTCAAGCTGACTCTGCTCCTTTAAATTGTGATTAAGTCTTGATTAATTACCTCTTAGAGACTTTTGCTAGCTAACTTTAAGTATTTCTGATGATATCATTGAACTGTTTTAAATTTGCTATTTCTACTGGGTTTTCATTGTGCCGTGTCTTGAAACTACTGTTTAGAAATGGAATGTTTCTGTTTCAAAATAAATACTAAGGTTTTCTTAAGCTGAAAGTGCTGATTGTACTCTGAGAGTCTGACATCCTGGTTCAGTCATACCCCACAACATTCCCTATGTTGTGGGTAACGATTTGTAAGACCGCTCACAGGGTCTTACCTATGTATGTTACTCCTGCTGACCAAATTGGTTTGCTTTCAGCTTATGTATTTTCAAGGGAGAATCTGCTTGTCTAAATTGCCTTGATGTTAATGTAAAATGAATAATTGATTGAGAAATTTTCACTTTTCCAAGGGTAAAGAACTGAAGTAGTTAACAAATCAGATGGATGGTGGCAATGATAGGTATCTTAGCTCTTTAAAAGTTATTTAATACTTCACCATTAATACTTAGAAGGTATCCTGTTATCATTTCTGTTTTCTTGAAATGCTCTGCAGTCTTGCCTTTAAACCGATTGTGACAGGTTGTCTCTATAGTATTGGCACTTCAAGAGAAGTTTATAATGTCTGAAACTAAGTTAATGTTCTGTTATAGCTAATCAGAACGCTTCTTTTTCTTACGAGGAGATTTAGTCTAACAGTCAGGTCAGGTAGTGGAATCTGGCTGTTACCTGCCCATACTGAATTTCAGGAAGTTAACTGTGCCTTGGGATATTGTCTGTTTTACTGTGCTCATTTCATTGTCATAATTGCCTTCTGTTTCCCCAAACTATAATCTTCTCATGCTTGTATGTTTAATATGCACCTCCCAT
Organism: Lagopus leucura; assembly: GCF_019238085.1. Taxonomy (NCBI): domain Eukaryota; kingdom Metazoa; phylum Chordata; class Aves; order Galliformes; family Phasianidae; genus Lagopus; species Lagopus leucura. The sequence goes on from NW_024962261.1 coordinate 10,029,638, forward strand.
ATTTATTCTTCTTTCTTCACTGCCTAACATTTACATGTTTTTTTTTTTATCATTCTTTAATGTAACTGCAGTTAGCACACAACCTCTATATTATATGCCAGTGAAGAACATAGTACTTCATGGGAAGTGATATGCATTAGGTGTTCTAAAGATGTATCAGAGCTGTGAGCGTAGACTGGGTGACTATCTGCTAATGATGTCTATTTTGTTATTAAACTTTTTTTACAGCAGGGACAGACCCTTTTGCCATCTCAAATCAGTGTCATCAGGCCATGCGGCAGAATTTGAATGACTTCTGTATTAAAGAACCAGAAAATAGACTTACTCTTTTATTTTGGTCTAGTCCAAGTAGTACTGAGGTGTCCTAAGAATATTCATAATAAGGTCTAAACTAAGATTCCAGAAGGGGAAATGGAGTAGTGCTTTGATATGTCTTAGACATCAAGACTATTTTGGAATCTGTGCTAAGCAGTTATGAGAAACTAGAACATTTTGTAGTAGTTTAGAACATTTTTTGGCTAACAGTTTGAAATTAAAAATACAAGTGATCCGATTGCTGTTTCTGAAACTGGCTATAGGTCTTAAACAATGCAAAACATGTTTTGCTAATACTGCTTCCCTCACTTTAGAGTCACAATGGCTTCAGCATTTCGCATCTCTCTGAAACCAGAGGTCAGTGACAGTATGACTCACTTGATGGTGGACTTCACCCGCGAAAGGCATGCACTCCAGGCTGTTAAGTTTTTGCCAGGTAAAACTGTCTGCAGTGAGTTTAATTTGTTACTAATTCAGTAAATGACTATATTAAAAAAAGAAAATCTTCATGCATCCTAATGAGCAATGTTTAATTGGATGTTAAGCAGAGTATCTTGATGGTAAAAGTTTTCCAGTTTTTTGTTCATTTCTGCATAACATGGCACTTCTGAGAATGATATTTATGTTTTTTTCTGAAGTGGGAATACGTCTTCCAGGTCACATGGTTTTGTGTTTTGTTTTTTTTTTTTCTTGAGTTATATGTTCTTCTGTACATTATGAAGCTACTTGAAGTTTCTGAAGGCTATACCTGGTAGCTTGATGCTTGGTGATGCACTGTAGTCCTAATAACCTGTAGTAAATTGTGCATGGAACTGCAAGCTATTAAGTTACTTATGTGAATATGATATGATATCGTATCATATGATATGATATAAAATACATGGTAATGGTTATCTACTATGACAGTGGAACTTTTGAATCTTCTGTTGTGTTTCAAACTGGCCTGTACCTCAGCACCATAAAGCCATTTGCTATGCTTGCCTGCAACAGTATGGGATAGAGAATTGAAAAAAATGTAAAAGAGCAAGAAGTGAAGTAAGAACAGTTTAAAACGAATGGGGTAGAAAACAAAGAAAACCCTAAAAGAATTAATACAAAAACAAATGGTGCGCGGTGTATTTCCTTGTCACCAGCTGGATGATGCTGTGCCAGTACCCTAACAAAGACAACTCCTTCTAGCTTTTTTTGTTCACACTGACACAGAGTCATAGAATCATGAAGGTTGGAGAAGGCTTCCAAGATCATCTAGTCCAAACATCTACGTACCACCAGTATTTGCCTACTAACCCATGTCTGTTAGTACCACATCTAAATGTCTCTTGAATGCCTTCAGGGACAGTGACTCAACCACCTCCCTGGGCAGCCCTTTTCAGTGCCTGACCATTCTTTGTGAGAGGAAATTTTTCCTGATATCCAACCTGAATGCCCTGGCACAACTTGCGGCCGTTTCCTCTAGTTAATGCTAGTTACATGGGAGCAAAGGCCAAACTCCACAGATGGTGATGGAGAAACCTTACAATGTGATGAACAACAGGAGCTGTTCTGAAGACTTCATCATATGGTGTGGAATGTTCCCCTGATCAGTTTAAGCCAGCTCTTCTGGCCGTGTCCCCTCCTACTATCTTGTGCAGCTTCCTCACTGTCAAAGCAGCATAAGAATCAAATTTTGTAGTATAAACACTGCTCAACTGATGTGTTATCAGTGTTATTCTCATCTTAAATCCAAGACACAAGCACCATTCTAGGTAGTATGAATAGCAGCCAACATGAACATTGTCGCATCTGAGACAGAATGCTATCACAACTGTTTGGTGGTAAATTTAGATGATATATTGCAGTGTATGTTTCATATTTTACTCATTTCTTTCCTGCTTTCTTTCCACTTTGCCCTTGACTCATACTAAGAATACATCAACAAGAATACTGCTGGCAGGGCTATATGTCACTATTCCAAATCCGTGAAGGACTTGGCAGCATCAGTTTACATTTTGCACATCTATATTTTATGCTGCAGATACAGTACATAGTAACAGGCATAATTATCAATATTTTTCATACTTATCTAGCACTGTCTAGTCAGAAATTCCCATTTGTATTCTTAGACTCTGTTACTCATTGCCTTGTATTCTACATATAAGGGAACAATCTAGATAATCTGATCATATTGTACACACTTGAAAAGGATGAGAGTGTTAAAATCTGACTCCAAACATTCATAATCTTATATCTGGACAAAGATACAATTTAGTATGACCCTCCTTATATGCATGAATTTTTCTTTTTAAGTGCAAAAAAGTTGATATTGTTTGGGCTGTTCATTTGTAAGCTGGAAAGTTTTCTGGATATAGCTTTCTACTTTCTGTAGTGCTAAGTTATCAAGAAACTATCAAGTAACTCTGGCACTGAAACCTGATAGCTCAAATTTGTAAGCAAAATTGACCTGGTGGTGTTTCCTGATGTGACCTGATGTGGGAAGTTGAAAACAATCTTGGTGTTGTGGTGGAGCAAGACTTAAACTTTTGCTTTTTCTTCTGAGCAGCTTAGCTGTTCTCAAGCATTTCAAACCTGTGCTTGGTTGAGTGTACTTCCCTTAACCAAAGGAAAAAGAGTACAGACCAGCAGTGCATCTTAATATTTGAACAAGTAAACATGGAAAGGTGTGATGTGCATAAAACAAACTAGACCTCCTTCTAGTGGGGATGCTCTATCTAGAAGCTGATTGTATGTAGGCAGTAAAATTCATCATTCACATCTCTAAATGTGACTTCAATATAATTAAAGTGATGCTGCTTGTCATCAGTTGTTATTGGGAGGAATCACTGCTAAAAATCTTTTCAAGAAATAATAGATTCAATAGCGCAAAGACAACCTAAATATAATTAGAAACTGGGTTAATTGGTCATAACTGTGGAAAAATGCACAAGTCTTTGAGTAATATGAAAAGTGGTGTGGTATTTTTTTTTTTTTTTTTTTTTTTTTACAACATCTGCAGTTCTGCAGGTCCTGTGGATACATCAGCATTGTACTTCTCTCAAATGTTCCTGCTTGATATGTTGACTTCAGGCCTCTTTGAAGCTTTTGTGAATGCTGAAACAACAAAAATCTTTTGCAGATCCCATTTCCAAAAGCTTTGAGCAAGAAGTGCTTCAAACACTTCAAAGTACTTTAAGTCACTTCAAACAAGTGACTTAAGTGCTTTTCAATTTCATGAAAACAGACTTTTGTTTATAAACAAAGCTACTGCATCTTCTTCAGTAGATCTTCAGAATTCTCTCCCCTTCTTTTAAGACAAAAGATAAAGAGGGAAGAACTAGATAACTGGGAGCTGGCTAGTGGGAACTATTTTACTGTTGTCTGTGGTGATTAAAGCAAAGTAAGTGATAATGTTTGAGGGATGCAATTGGTATTAATCAAAAGACTCAGAAAAATAAAGCTATAAAGCTTTTTAATGTTACCCAAAACATATGATCATAACTTTGGGCTCAGTTCCTCTCTGCTCTTACATATGCTTATTGCTTGCAGAAGAGGATTAACCTAACTTGCTAACAAAACCCAAATCTGTGTAAAATATGATGCAAATGTTAATTCTAATGTCAGTGTTTATTCATTTGTGCATATTAAATACGCATAGTCATTTATTGTGCTTTGATGATGGAATTTATCCCCTAGAAGAAATGAGGGTTAGTGGGCTGTAGGTAGTTTCTGAATTCTAATAAGTACAACGAGAACATACTGTGTTGACTCTGTTCTCTCCTTTGAGCTGATTTGTGTATTTGTTTTCCTGCAGTTCCTAAAGCTCCAGTGATTGATTTGGCAGCATGTGTAGTCATTGATAACTGTATAACAGTATCATGGAGAATGCCTGAAGAAGACAACAAAGTTAATCACTTTGTACTGGAATATAGGAAAACCAACTTTGATGGGCTTGCTCGTGTAAAAGATGAACATTCTTGGGAACTGATAGACTATATTAAAGCTACTGAATATGTATTATCAGGTAAAGGCTGTTGATACTTAAGACCTAAGAATATTGATGTAACTTTTGCTTTGAAGCTTAGCAGAGTATCCATTTGTCTGTATGTAATGAAGTGTCCTTAGTTTTATTGTGGTCTTGGGTGCTTTGAAGCTGAGTGACAGCTCTTTCTCATATTTGGAGTATGACGTTTTATAAAAACTCACCTTTTAAACTGAGTTCATGGTGATACATAAATTTGTTTTTTCTTCAAATTCAAATAAATGAAATACTGCATTATAAAATAGATCTTAGTCTTGTGAAGTAGTCAATGGTTAATCTCAGTTGCGTTTTCTGAACATCTACTTTTTTAGGTCTAAAGTTTGATACAAAATATATCAACATTAGAGTACGAGCTTGCAACAAAGCTGTGGCAGGGGAATACTCAGATCCTGTGACTCTGGAAACAAAAGGTAAAATATGGAAGACTATAACCTTGTCTTATATTGTAAGAAGCATTGAATGGTTGGAAGGGACCTTAAAATGCACCCAGTTCCAAATTCCTTGCAAAGATCAGGATAGCCCCTTATCAGAAGAGGCTGCCCAGGGCCCCATCCAGCCTGGCCTTGAGTGGCTACATGGATGAAGCACCCACAGCTTCTCTGGGCAGCTATGCCAAGGCCTCACCATCCTCTTAGTAAATAATTTATTTGTCAGCATCTAACTCAAATCTCTCCTCTTTTAGTTTAAAGCCATTCCTCCAGTTTGCCTGTGAAAAAGTCAGTCTCCCTCCTATTTGTAAGCTCCCTTTAAGTAATGCAATGAGATCTTGCTGGAAACTTCTCCAGATTGAACAAGTCCACTGACTCAGCCTGTCTTAGCAGAAGGGGTGCTCCTGGCCTCTGATAGTCTTTATGGATATTTTAGTTTTGTAGCTCCAGATTCTAATTGTGGTAATTATTCAAAAAAGCAAGCAGATCTAAATTGAGGTAATCTGAAACTGATGAATCCTTGACAATGTTTTCCAATAAACTAGAAGAATAATTCCCTGGCAGTGATGTTCTGTAACAGAATGCAATTCTTAGTTGTTCTGGTGGAAATAATGATTCTGATACTCAAACTAGTGCAAGTTCTGTACTATAACGGACAAAATTGCTGATACAAACAATAGACAGACAATTGTTCATAGACCATTAAGATATAAATTATGTTACTTGTAAGCACTGAATAAAAACAAAGTTATATGCAACTTGAATGAAGCAGTGTGCATACTTTTTTATAACCATTTTAATGCTTCTAAGCAACGGTCATTGTAGCGTGTTCATATTTTTAATATTTAAATACTTTAGTTACTTACATTCCTTAATCCAGTACCAGAAACAAAATTCTGGTTTTTAGACTATCTATGGTATTTTTCTACCTTAACACTGCATCTAATTTACTTTCTTCAGTAATCAGCCCACAGAAACTCAATTTCTGCATGCACATGCTTCTTGGTTTTTTTTTTAAGATGTGTGCTGTTGAGCACACATAAAATCATAAAATCTCGAGTATACTTCCAGCATCAGTCTATAATAGCTGATTGTACTAGGACTCACAGAACAGTTTATTTATAACTATCTCTAGGGGATTCAGCATGCTGTATTCATTTCCTTTTCTTGGGATGGAGAAGTTGACTGCAGCAAATGCCAGGTCTCTTCTAGTTTCATGCATCCTCTGTTTTCATATCTGTAATGGACTTTGCATTTCAACTCTTATGTTTTATCCTACATGATTGTAGTCCTTATTAATCACAAATACCTCGTTGGAGAATCAGTGCTGTGGTGCATAAGAATGAGAATGGCTTTTTAAACCAATCGTAACTGTAAGAGTCTAAGTAGGCTGTAACTAGCAGAAAGAGCCAGTTGAATTTAATTAGTAACACTGCAGCATTATGAAGATGAAAAAATATTTCAATATAACTTATACGCTAAAGGTAGATTATTGTTCTTTAAGGTGCTTCTTCACTGTTTCACATTTTGTCTTGACTAGCATTTGTGTTTGATTTGGACAATACTTCATCTCATGTGAACTTAAAAGTTGAAGATTCCTATGTTGAATGGGAACCTACTGGAGGTAAAGGCCAAGAAAAAGTAAAAGGGAAAGAAAATAAAAGCAGGTAAGAACTCTGTAAATATATTTATTGTCTGAAATGCATTATCTGGCAATTAAAAAGGGAGAGTGGGGAGAAATTAAATTGATGGTACAACAGTGGAACGTGAAAAGAATCTTCACTCAGAATTTTTTCTCTGCAAGGAATGTTCATTCTTTGTTTCTCCTCTCCTGCAACAGATGTAGAGGCTATTTCTGGAATCAGTCATAAATATATAAAATATTAAGTTGAATGTAAGTCTTGGCAAAATAAATTTTCCAAGGCGTCAATCAAAGTTCTAAAATAAGATGAAGTAAATGTTGGGAGGTAACTGGTATTCAGCTCTAAAATTGTGTCCAATAATTTTGCAGATCAATACTTGTAAACAGACAGGTTTTCTACTATAAAAATAATGAATTCTACTATGAAAATAATGAATATCTGGCTGCTGTGTCCTTTTGGGAAGCTGAAGTTAAGAATGAAATTGGTACTATAAATGTTGTTTGAATTTATCTTAACTCTTACTGGTGAGGAAAAGGTACCAATAAAACAAACCAGATAGTGGAAGATAATAGAACATACCTTTTCTTAAAATGTTTTGGCCTCCTGGAGGTTGGCTTGTTGTTACATGCACAAATGTGGTTGGCCAAATCTGCCATAAGGGCATGTTGCAGCCTTGTCCATCAGGACTCCTACCTGTTTTTCTGCAGAATTGCTCTTCATTCAGCAGTCCCCCAATCTTTCCTATTAGGTGGGATTCTTCCACCTGGAAAACCACATCCCCAGCAGTGAGCATGGTGGTCAAGTGATACTCTCCGTAGCTTCTAGCCCACTTCGCAGTCCATATCCCATATTCCCACCATTGAATATATGAAAAATGAGAGTAGGTCAGTAGTCTTGCTAAAATAAAGGTGTGAATGGTGTCCATCAGTTTTCTGTTGCCCATAGAGCTGGTTAAATTTTCCTCAAATTTTTCAACTGGAACTTCAAAGCATAGTTAATGCTGCTTGAAATAATACATGAACCAATATGTTCCCAATAGGCATATACTGCCAGAAGTATGATAATAGTGCTATTTTAAAAATGTGGACAATTTATTTAATAATGGAACAGTTGTTTAATGAATACTTCTGTCTGACAGTGGCCAGAATACTGTGCTGAAGAGCAGTAAAAGGTGATAATATACCTCATTCTTAGGATCTAACATCTAGTTTTGTTGTGAATCTTTGCTAAATCCCTTTGCTTGATGTAGTGAACAATCTAATAGCCTTTATCAGTAACAGCTTATGTGTGCTTTATAAAATTCTTAAGAATTTGACTGTGTATTTACAGATTGTGTATGTTTTCTAATGACTGGAAAATAGTCCTATAAGAGTACCTCCTGGTGTGCAGGATGTGTGATTTGCAGTAGAACTGTGCCTTCTAGAGTTTATACAAAGACCCCTGTTATTTGCAGATAGATATTTCATCTATACGTAACCTGTATATATCCATAATATATATTTTTAAGCTTCTGCCGCTTGGTGGCTTAATGGTGATTCTTCCAACTGCCCTTATTGATCATTTCTGAGAATTTTAAAGTAACTTGATATTTTTAGTTCTTATTTTTGAATCCAGCTATTTTTTGCTTCTGAACTTGTATAGTAGTTGTTTTGCATCAGGAAAAAACATGTTTTCATGTCTTCCAAGATCACAGAGATTAACCTGATGTTATGTGTAAAAAAAAAAAAATTAATGGAAGTTCTACCTACTGAATGAAATTTTTAAATGAGAAAGCATCATTTTTGTTATGAAAAGGCTGTCAAAATATTCTGTTATTCCTTGTATAACTGTGTTTTCAGTTAGAACTTCTGTTATGATTGTCTATTAGAGCTCCTATTTGAGAAATTACTTTTTTTGCTCTCTTGCACTTTTTCACTGGTTTAGTAGTTGTGGGATCAAAGCAAATGCCCAAGTCTTAATTTCTCATAGATATTACTCTTCTGTGCTATCCATCAGGAGGATATGTTTTTGTTTGACATGAGCAGTACTGAAAAATTTGTGTAGGTGAAACAAGCTCTGCCTATAGTTCTGCAACAGGAAGCTATCAATTTCTGCAGAACTAGGTCTTAAGCCTGCTTCAGGGATTGACTTCTTGCTCTATGAACTTCAGGAGTCTCGTCTCTTGTTTTTGTAGCTATCAGTGAAGGGCTTCCCTAGTTCTTGCTTTTGGTTTGGTAGGATATGGTCATGTTCAACTGTGTCTCAAGCTCACCTTTTCTTGCAGGAGATTTAGGATCTTTGATTCATACAGGAGGTTTTTCTTCCCTGTCTAAAAGTACCAGTGCAAAATTAGTCTGTATTAGAGGATATAAAATTTGAAGCTAACTCCATGGTTGGTGAAAAGGCTGTGGTAATAATTGTTTCACATGGCAAATAGACATCTTCTAAGGGTTGGAAGAACATGATGGCCATAAGGTTCTTAATGCTCTGTAACACATCTGTAAGGCTGTATTAATGTCTTGGACCAGACTGGAAGGGTTTTTGTTCAATCTGATCTAGAGAAAGGCATCCTCGCTTATGATGGAGGTGGAAATAGGTGGTCTTTAGGTCCCTTCAAACTTAAGCCATTCTGTAACTTCTGATATCTATCCTCATTCTTCTCCAAAAGAGAATGAATGTTGCTCAAAGTCATATTTTTTCACCAAGGAAAGCAAAAACTAAGGCTAACTGCTGTACTACAGATAACAATCATAGTCATAAGACTATGATTTTGTTATAGAAGAGTGGAAGAAATACATTGGTTACTCTATTAGCTAATAAAATCTGTGCTGCATTAGAAAGAGGTCACCAAACTGGCTTACTGCTATAAAATTTCCTGCCTTTCCATTTCTGAAGGGAGAGGTAAGCACTTAAAAACAACTTTCAATATTTTTTTTTAAACTTTCATGCTTAATACTGAATGCCATTGTCTGAACTGGTAAAGGCTGTTAGACTTAGTTGAGAGTGCCTGTGCAGGTGGCCATTTAAAGAAGATCTGAAAGAAATTATGCTGAAGACTTTTTAATGCATTCCTGACTTTCACAAAATTCTAGCAAAGTACCTGCTTTTCTTGGAGTCATTCTCTAAGTGGCCACACTTGCTTTCTGCCTAACTCAGTTATACCTAATCTTACAGAAAGATTGCAGTGGCTTTTGTTGGATATGCAAATGAATGGTCTATCTAAAGCAGGATGGATTCTGCAGTGTTTTCCCTGAAATTATGCTTTAATTCTTGGTTTTGCTTTGTTTTGTTTTGTTTTTATGCAACTGCTTGTTTCTTTTTATCTTTGGTAAGTAAACGACAAGTTTTCACATTAATAACATTGAAAAGCTTTTGATGTGGTTTGGATTACTGCATGCTACTCACCTGGTTCATGTAGTTCTTGCAAGCAAGTTAGAAGGTTGGCTAGTTTCTGATCAGTGTTACTAATTTATATGCTAGGTTGTGATGCTAAAAATAATCATCAGTTTGAGAGCAATGATTTCTTGAAGGCTTCCTTGACTAGATCAAAATAAGTGAAGATGAACAAGATATTCTTGCATGTTTTTATATGATAGTTGAATGCCAATCAGCTTTTCATTGCCACCTGACTTTATTTTAACTGTGATACTGGGCAAAAGGGGCATTTTCCTACCCCTAATGAAATGGTGTTTGAGAACAATTCCAGAAAGTAGAAAATAGTGTAGAATGAGTCAGAACAGTAACAAGCTCAATTTCACTGTACTTGTCCTAGATATTTGAACAAGAATTAGCATTACCAAACTGTAGCTGAACTTGAAAGTTAAAGGGAAAACATCCTTTTTTCTATATAAGCTCATGCATACTAGACTCTGGGGGTTGTGGATTTGGAAATCTCCCTGAAATGTGTCAGAAGTAACATGCTTCCTGTATTGTTTAAGTTTTAAAGCTGTAAGCTACATAGCTGCTTCTGAGAAGTTAAACGTTTTCGCTGCTAATTACTTTTAAAATAAGACCCAACATGATTGTCTGATTACCAAGGTTTAATGTTCATTGTAGTTCACTAATAGCTTTCATTTTGTTTAACGGTTAAATTTTTAGGAATTATATTTTTGAAAGGATAACAAAGGTAAAAGAAAATGTTTGGGAACATTAGGAAACCTCATGGGTTAAAAATTATTCTCTAAAACAACTGGTTGCTCACTAATATGTTCTCCAGTACACAGTTTTCTGCATTTATTTTGTTATTAATTCCTAAGGGAGATTTTCTGATCATAGTTGATCAAAAGCAAAGCCTTTCTTGATTAGGATTAGACTCTTAAATTTTATAAAGATTCCTATGGTGTTGCTGCGTGCTCCTCAGCACAGTGTGTTACGGCACAGCTTAATTTTGTGTGTGCTTTGAAAGACTTAGTAAATAAACAAAATTCCCCCTTGTTCTATATGTATTTTTGATATTTAATTTTTTGAGGAGAGTTGTGCTACATTGAACTCCGGAAGCCTTGCTTAATCTCTTTTAATTCTGCTTAGATTTGATATTCCTGGGTTTTGTATCATCTTTAGTGTGTGTTTTTTGAAATTACAGTTATTGTTTTATTCCTTTTGTGGTTCTTCATTGGGTTACACTCTTTCTTGGGATTTCTTTCACAGTTTATCCAAGCAATATGTATACTGAAAAACCTGTCTTTAAGATAAGACTGGTTATTTTCTCTGTTCACTGATACTGAAATTTAGGTATCTCTGCGTCAAGTATCAGTAGTGCATTCATACTCAACTGTTGTAGCTGATTTATGTGGTTTATTAGAAGTCTTATGCAAAAAATAAGCAGTCCAAAGTTCTGAGTATTCCAGGCAAAATACTGGTGTATGTAGAAGTCTATGTGCCACACATCTACTTTTTTCCATTTGTTTCCTTTCTCTAAACTTGTTACATCTTGATATTTTTTTTTCCTTGTCATGTTTTCTATCTCAGCTTTTGTGCATGTGTACTAGCTGACTATTAGATTTGTGTTGCTAGTGGCTGAATGTGACTCTGCCATTTCAGTAGCTTGTGTATGTTTTTTGTAACGTAATTGGCTCTTGCCTTGGAAGACTTGTTTTGATGTGTATTGCTGTAGTAGTGTGCAAATCTTGAACGGTTCTTTTCTTAGAAGTGGTGCATCTCCAAAGAAGACATCTATTGGTGGAAAGGCCATGGTGAAGGGCAGCAGAGATCGTTTTGCTGGTGAATCATACACCGTGTTAGGTAATGTGAACTTTTTTTTAATGACTTTGAAGTCAGTTTAGATAAGAATCTGACGATAAATCTAAGTCCATTCAAAGCTGTGTACTTGATGCTGCCCCACACAGGGGTAGTCTTGCCTGGTTAGCACCAGAATTTTGAGCTATACCGAGTGACCTCAGGTCTTTTGAAGTCCTCTGTTGCAAAACTCTTAGTGACTGGCATTCACAGCTTTTCAACATGAGTTAATGTTAAATGTATCTTGTCTCAGTGGATGTAAGTCTCCTTTTTCTGCTTTATATTTCTTATCTACTTATACATTTTTTTTTTTTTTTTTTTGTTATTAGTAGTTCAGATTTTTCTGTTTCAAAGTCTTTGCTGTAAAGAAGCTAAAATAGGGGAAACCTAACTGATGCCTGTAAGGAAGTAAAAATAATAAAATAAGAATAAAAAATATAGCAACTAAATGTTTGTTTTTTTTTTTTAATAGGAAACAATGCTATTGAAAGTGGGCAGCACTACTGGGAAGTGAGAGCACAGAAGGACTGCAAATCCTACAGTGTGGGTGTGGCGTATAAAACTCTGGGGAAGTACGATCAGCTGGGAAAGACTAATGTAAGCTGGTGCGTCCATGTCAACAACTGGATGCAAAACACATTTGCAGCAAAACACAATAATAAAACCAAGACACTGGATATACCTGCTCCAGACAGATTAGGAGTATACTGCAACTTTGATGGAGGTAAGCTACAATTCTATTAAATTGAGCTGAAAAGCTTATTCGAATAATGGTGTCTAGCTGAAGCAATGCAAGGCAAAGTTGTACATTCCTGATGCTTCTGATTGACAGTCTCTTACGAAAAGAGACAGAGCTGTTTGTGCAATAATGCTTATAATGTCAAATGGCCTGAGTTCATCTATGAAGACACAGCTGCTGAGAAATCGTCAGTCGTAGAATATACTAATTCTGTTTCAGGAAAATTATTCCTGGAATAATTAGGTGTTTTCCTGGAAAAGTACCAAACTTGCAGAAAGTTAGACAGCAGCAGCATTAAGCATGTTTTTCAGCTTGCTTTTTGCCTCTTTCAGGTCAGCTCACGTTTTACAATGCAATCTCAAAGGTGCCACTACATACCTTCAGAATGAAATTTACACAGCCGTTGTTACCAGCCTTCATGGTCAGTATCCAAAACTTTGACCCATTTCTAATACTGAATATTCACTTTGCTGAAGACTAACAGTTGTGTTTTAAGGGTGAAAATGGGGATTACTGCTTATGATGAGTACTTAAATGTTTGTTCCCTTTTTTATTTCACACAGTGCTTATACTATACCCTGACACTTCACTGGGGCAAACTCTTGATTACAGATGTCTCAACTATAAGGCACTTCATCTTCATAAAAGTCCTTGTAAATTCATTGTGTTCTGTTACCTGATGATCCTGCTACAATAATTGATCCAAAGTGATGCAGATGAAAGCCCAATATGCTAAAAGCTGCCAGAGCAGATATCATGAGATAAGACTAGATTAAACGCATCCCTCTGAAATAAACATTTGAAAGCTAGAGTGTTTTAAAAGCAATGAGATTTTCTTGCTAGTCATTTCTCTGGTCTGCATGCCTTTTTTCTGCCTATAAGCTAATCAATGAAAACTTGCTTTAACTGTGAAAATTCAAATCTGCGAAAATGCAAGAGAAGAGAATAAGTTACTGCATAATTGTTTTTCCTTTAAGGGCTTTGAACAAATGGAGTTGGAGGCCTCAGCTGCATTATAAGCTGCCTACCAAGCAGATCATATTTGGGGAGCAGGATATAGGCCTGGGAGGACTTAGGCATCTGAGGAGGCTGTTGCTTTAGTTCATAGTAACAACTCAGGTGTCTGGACACTGACCTTCTACCTCTTGTAATCCAGCCCACAGAAAACATGGCACTGTAGTTCTGTTGTGTAATTAGGCTGATTAATGAAGATTTCCCAGGCAACTTTACTTCTCATCATACTTTACTGTCAGACATACCACTACAAGTTGATTATGCGTTGCTACAGCTGACTCTTAAATCAGTTCTTAAGGGAGTAGCAAGTGCAAGGGAACACTTGCTTGTACAACTCAGCCTATTTGTTTTCATCTCACACAGAGTTTAACAGAGTTTAAGTTACTGGCTGCAGTCTCTATTGCACTATTGATGTTAACTTGAATATAGTTAAAGTAAAAAAGGCAAACTGCTTAATTACAGCTGTTGTACTGAGATTTATTTGTGCAATTAGACGCACGTTCTTTAATATCATTCAGTTGGAGAATAGATGTCCCTTACAATGGCAGCCCTGAATCTCCTCAAAACTGTTTTTCACATTGACCTATGTCAGCGTTTGCATTCACATCGTTCCAGTGTGACATGACGTAATTAAGTACTGCTTTCAGACACTGGACAACTCTTGTGTATTGGTTGTAACCATCATTAAGTTAGGATATTGCTGTTAGGGTATCAGTCTTAAATATAGAATTTTTTTTTTGTTGTTATAAACTTATTTGAAAGTACAGAATGTGAAGCATCTCAGATTTTATGGTGTAATGCTAGGGCCCTGGGCAACCTAATCTAGTGGGTGGCAACCCTGGCAATGGCAGGGGAGTTGGAAATAAATGAGCTTTAAGGTCCTTTCCAACCCAAGCTATTTGATGATTATTCAGAATTGGCTTCTGATTTAAAATGTTTCTGTATGTGATGACTAAAGAGAAAAAGAAAACAAATGCAGCTGTGGGTTAAGTTTTGTGTCAGTTCCACTATGGGAAGGGAGAGCAAAGTATAACTGCTTCATAATGTTAAGATTTTTTGGGAATATTTTTTTTCCTTTCTCTTTCAGATCTGGTGTGGTGGTCTTGCAGTAAGTACTGGTTTGCAGGTGCCAAGTGTTTTCACTGCACTCCAGGAAAATCAAAATGGATTAAGGAGATCAACTAGTAATCTAAATAATATTGCTCAGTAATGTCTGTTGAACACTTGTATTGTTGAATGTTTTTTTCAGTGTGGCTGCTATGCGATGAAACTTGAGAATTGGTTTGAAAAATAGGTGGGAAAATCAAGAGCTGTAGCTATGTACTTTTCTATTACTGTACTTAAGCATTTTGTTATGGACTTGAATATTAATTTTGTTACAAATATTTTTCTATGAAGAATATAACAAATAGTGTTGTTTTTTGTTTTTTTTTTTTTTAGCTCTCCTAGCAAGAATTATTTGACTACAGATTAATACTACTGGTCTTCCCATACAAACATGAGATAACAAGCAGGCATCTCAAAAGAATATCTATTCATGTAAGAGATTATGGGGTAGATATGAAGAAATAGAGCAATCTGTGCTTTTTTCTGATTTAAAAAAAAAAAAAAAAAAAAAAAAACTAACACCTAATTTACTTTTGGATTGGTAGTCATATATTTTCTCCTACAAATCCCATAAAATATTTTTTTTATCTCAATACTTACCTGGAAGTTTAGTAGTAGTGAAATGATTTATTAGTGGGAGAGCTTAAAAACAAACAAACAACAACAACAAAAAAACCACACAAACAAACAAACCAAAAAACAGCAGCAGCAAAAAAGGCATGTTATATTCTTTGTGGAAAGAGTTAACATTTCAGTGAGAATTATTTGTATATCATTGACTGTTTAAAAAAAATCTGCTTGCTTCCCTCTAATCAAGTCCAAGAGCTTAGAAATAATTTTTTCAGCTACATATTAGAACTGCTTTGAAAGTAATGCCTCCTAGTTTATTATGTTGGCTCACAGTGTCAGAGGTGGTATGGTAGTAAAAGTTAAGCCTGGGAAGGAATAACCACATGCATCAGTATAGATTTGGGACTGGCCTGCTAGAAAGGAGAAAGAAGCTCTGCAGAGAATGCTCCAGGTGTCCTGGTGGACAACAGGTTGGCCATGAAATAGCGGTGTGCTTTTGTGGCCAAGAAGGCCGCAATAAAAAGAATGTGGTCATCAAGTCAAGAGAGGTTCCAGCACTGGAACAAGCTGCCCAGAGAGGTTGTGGAGTCTCCCCTGGAGATTTTCAAAGCCTACCTGGATGCTTTCCTGTGCAACCTGCTGTAGTGAACCTGCCTTTTCAGCAAGTTGGAATCAATGGTCTGCAGAAGGTCCCTTCCAACCCCTGTGGTTCTGAGATTGTGACATAATCCTTAAATGAACAGCATCTGAAGCTATCACATAGACAGTTGTTACTATCCAAATCTCAAGTATTTCTTCCTTATTTCTTTAGTTTTTGGTTTTTTTTTTTTTTTTAGTTGCAGTGAACATCTGAGTAGAGCTCAACTGCAAAGATGTCATTGTCATGTGAGATTTGCATGCCTGGGCCCTGATGGTGTTTAGAGAGAAGGATTATGATGTTTGCTTCTTATTTTGGGACTTATTCTTTAGGCTGTGGTTAATAGACTCCTAAATAGCCAAGTGCCTGTTCCTACTACCTGGTCATCTGCTTGGTTTTGGATGTCTAGCTACAGTTTCTGTTTAAATTTACCCTACTATAAACATTAATTTTTCTTTCTGGAGCAGAAAGTGTGTAATGAGAGTGTAATAAGAGAGGTCACAAGGTGTTCCCCAGGGCTCAGTACTGGGACTGCTTCTATTTAACATCTTTATTAATGATCTTGATGAAGGGATTGAGTGCACCCTCAGTAAGTTTGCAGACGACACCAAGCTGGGAGGGAGCGTTGATCTATTTGAGGGGAGAAAGGCTCTACAGGGGGACCTGGATAGATTGGATTGATGGGCTGAGTTTAACTGTATGAGTTTCAATGAGGCCAAGTGTCAGGTCCTGCATTTTGGTCACAGCAACCCCAGGCAACCCTACAGGCTTCAGGAGGAGTGGCTGGAAAGAGGCCTGATGGAAAAGGACCTTGGTGTACTGATGGACAGTCGGTTGAGTATGAGCCAGCACTGTGCCCAGGTGGCCAAGAAGGCCAATGGTATCCTGGGTTATATTAGGATAGTGTGGTGAGCAGGACTAGGGATGTCATCCTGCACCTGTATTCATCATTGGTGAGGCCTCACCTCAAGTACTGTGTTGAGTTTTGGGCATCTCAGTACAGAAAGGACATTGAGGTGCTGGAGCAGGTCCAAAGTTGTTGTCGTATAAAAAATGGCAGCAGACAGGCAGCCTGACAGAATGGTATCTGACTTGGAAGTGGGAGTGAAGCAAAGGTGTCTCATTGAATTCCTCCATGTGGAAATAGTGGCACCCACTGACATTCATCGACACTTGCTGAATGTGTATGGAGATCAAACAGTGGATGTGAGTGGATGAAGCAATGAGTGGTGTGTTTCAATAGTGGCCATAGAGGGTCATTTCTGCTGGAGCTGATTTTTACAGGCCTGCATGCTGCACTCTTGCTCCCAGCTAGAAAAAAAATGCATAGCTAATGGTGGTGATTGTATTGAAAAAGTGTTTTGTAGCTGAGAAAGAGCTCTATCAAATAGTATTATCTTTGTATCTATTGTAGTTTCCATGGAAATAAGAGGCGTTGCTTTCAGAGCAACCTATGTAATTTTTTTCTTTAATGCTTAGTTTGAAGGCAGCATGAAGTGTTTCATACTGTGATTCTTTTGACTTGCAAGTTTTAGTCTAACCAATGTCCTAAATTAACTTAACATGTGACTTTGTACTCTTGAAAGATAAATTTGTTACAATAGTTTGCACAGATTTCAGATCTTTGCTGCTAACAGCTAGTTCCATTGTTGGTGTTGTGTTTGTTTTTTTTTTTTTTTTTTTTTTTTTTTTTTCCAGTAAATGGGGATATGAAGAATTGCCTTAAGCACTTTAGATTTTTTTAGACTTTTTTTTTTTTGAGCTAGTGTCTGTTTTGACTTGAGTACCAATATATTAGTGATACAGTTGATACACTGTTTGTACAAAGTATATTAATGATATTTGTAAAGAACTTGCTCTGAGGGTAAAGAGAGATGCATGCAGCCTTTGGAGCTGCTTTTCCCAGAGGAAGCTTCAGGGATAGGAGGGATGGTTCTTTGGCGGGGATTATCTTCTGTCTGATGCAGTAATACAGCTGGTGACTTCAATACAGAGCCTCACTGCTCTGGAGACAGACTGTTTGGTTGGCAAGTCAGGGGAGATCTTCTAAATGACCAAAATGAGATTTCACTACTACTTACTTGAGCAGTTACTGGTAATATTTCAGCGTTAAAATATCTTCAGCACAACCTGTAAGGAACTGGAGGTTTCCCTCGAATGAATATAGCAGAAGGTTATCTTCATTTCTGTGAGGTGCACAAATTTAGGAATGCGGATTGCAGAAAGGATGATGTAAAAGCATCCAGCTGAGAGGTGTTCCTTTAAGTACCAAATTGAGAAGGCAGAAGGGGACTTGTCTTTCTTCCCTCATTGCTTTTTCTCCGCAAAGAACGGCACGAAGCTATGGCACAAACCTCCTTCGCTGCTTCTCGTATTCAGACAGAGGCAGACGTTCTCCCCAGTTCACTCCTGCGGGCCGGGCCGCTCTGCCGGATCTCATCTCATCTGCCATCACACTTCGGCCCATCCCTCCGCAGCCCCCTGCCCGCAGACCCGTCGCCGCCCGCTGGAGGCAGGGCGCCTTCCGCTGTCTCTGACGCGTGTGTGTTGCCAGCGTTTTGTATTACTGAATAAAGCTGAGAGCTGATGCGCACACCTCAACCTGTAGCACGCTGCCTTCATTGCCGCGCGGGCGTCCCGGGGATGGGGGCGGGGCGGGGAGAGAACGGGGGGAGGAAGGGCGGGCGGGGGCTGCGTTGCGCCTCAGCGCCAGGGCGGGCGCGCATGCGCGCAGCGGGCGGCGCGGAGCGGGTGGTGGAGGCGCAGGTAAGGGCGGCTCTTCCGTGCCGCGGGGGGCCCGGCGCGGGGGCTGGAAGCTCGGCGCTGCGATGTCCGCCAGAGTGCAGCTGCCGCGGCCCGAGTGGCGCCGCAGGGCCGTGCGACGCTTCCCTCCCGCGTTTCCCCGCAGGCCGACGGCGGGGCGTTGCGCAGTGGGGAAGATGACAGGCGCGGAGCTGCTGTGGGGCGGCGTTGTCGTGCAGCCCCGGGACTGATGCAGAAGGTCAACAAGAACGCGGTGCTGGCTGTGCTGAGCCTGACCAGCCTGGTGTTCCTCCTCTTCCAGCTCTACTACTACAAGTTCTACCTGTCGCAGAAGGTAAAACCAGGCGCCCGCCTTTGGCTGCTTTCCTACAGTCTGTGATGGTGAACGAGGCCGTGGTGATGCGTACCTCATGGTCTGTGAAGGCTGAAAGCTGAGCAGCTAGCAGCCGTGACTTCACGGCGTCAATAAGCGCCAGCAACGCGAAGTTGCTTTGCGTCTGGGAAGAGAGAGCTCTGTCCTGCTGCTTTGCCCCCGTGGTGCTTCCCGTGGTGCTTGCCTAACGGTGCTGGTGTTTGTCACCCTGCTGTTGACCTCAGTGCACAAACCCGAGACCTGATCCTGTCCACACAGCTCGTGTCAGCCTATCTAAATAATAAATACAGCAGTAGGCTTCGGTTTCTAGTAGGCTTCTAGTGCTGTAGGTGGGTAACAGTAGGCATAATCATAAAGGGCTAACTGGATAAATGCCCCTGAAAATATTGTTAAGAGGTCATAAGCAGGTATTCAGCTGAAACTTATTTATTTTCCTTTTTTTTTTTTAAATAGAATGGAGCAGTTTTTTCAAAAGCCAGAGGAGGCCAGTCCGGCCAAGACAACACTAGATGGGTACGTACATCACTGACTGCATGGTTCCATTGCGGTTCTCAGAGAGCTTACACAGAATTGCACGTGCAAAGCCTAGAGCTCTTGCCTCTTCACTGGGGGTGCTTTAGTGTTAAGAACTGAAAGATGCTTCTTTCACTGAGTGAGGTGGTTACATGTTTCAAAACTGTTCACTGTGGAGTTGAGACAGAGTTGCAGCGTAATAGCTATTCCGTGTGCAGTCCTTTGCTGCGTTACACTCTTAGGATCAAGTCTCCTGACTGAAGTTTTGATCTAGGCTTTCACGTGCTTTCAGACAAAGTATTGAGAAGATTGGCCTTTTGGTCTGTAGCTTGTTTGATAGTATCATGATAGAAGAGTCAGCAGGTCACAGGGTAGTACTTCTTTCTTGCTGCATGCACTTAGCCAGCTGCTAAGTGGTCCTTGTTACGTGGTTATGATGGATCATAAAGCTCTTCACAAGCAGGAAAATTATGCATTTCAGCATTTGCTACTTGCTGCATTCCAGCATTCAGGACAAGTGTTAAGAGTGCCCTTACACACTCAAAATTGCATGCTTTAGTTTATGTTTTACTGAAGATGTGCTGGATTCATTGCAGCTAGAACATCACACTGGTCCTGGGAAAGGAAAAGTCAGTTGAATACAAATTTGTATGTGGTGTACCTAAGTACAGATACTCAGGTACTTGTAGTTAGTACTTATTTAGAGAAGTCTTTCACTGACAGATCTCCTCCTGCAAGAACAGCAAAGGTGATTAAGGAGAAGCTGTGCTGGGAGCTGATTGCCCTTTGCTTTGGATGCAGTATGATGATAATAATGCTGCTAGTTAGCAAAATAGCCATTTAAGTGCCTTGTTTCTGCTGAGCAGAACGAATGGTGTTTGTATTAAGAACTGTACTTGGAAAAAATCCAAACCAGCTGTTCTGTGGACTGCTTGCTGGCACAAAGGCTCTTGCAATTCTTGGAGTTGGCATCCTCTTTGGAACCACTAATGTGGTGTTAGGTGATAAAGTCACAGTGGAGCTTCCATCCTGCCATTCTTTAGGCAGAATTCTCTTTAGCTCTAACTTGATCTAACAGGTTTATCTGTAATTGAGCAGAATGGTCCATGGTCCCATTTTTTTTACTTTAGAGCTCCTTCCTTTTGAGTCCCTGCATGATGAGTCCAAACTACTCTATGTGAATGAGTTTCTGCTTGATACTATGATTATTTCTTCCTGCTAATTTAAGTTCCAAGTAGAAACACCTGTTTTCCTGGAAAAGTAACAAGAAAAAAAAAGTAGACATCTTTGTACAGATTAGTTTCCTGTTCATCAGTCTGATCTGCTTGTTGTAATTACAGAAATAAAGCTAGCATATTACTTACCTTTTGGCTGAGTATTGTGGAAATCACTAAAGGTGTGGGCTTGCCTCTGCTTGTAAAGCACATGTAGTGTGCTGCTCTCCCGATTATATCTGTTGATCCATGTTCTGCCTTCACTCGTGTTTTTTCACCTCTCTGAAGTCAGAATCCTGTGCCAGTATTGGAAGTTGGAAAATGAAATCCATTTGGATGGACTCAGCAATTTCATTGTAAGAGTATGAGAGCTTGAGTTGGAAGACCAGGGTCATTTTGGTGGACTAGTAGCTTAGACAGCAGGCCTTTTTGTTTTTCCTTTTTGTGCCTCATCTAGAAACCTTGAGATATAACAGACATAAAGCCTAGCAGTGCTGTTATAAACATTTTTTTTTTCCTTATTTGAACTGTGTTTTCCATCATGAAATTTAATTCTCACAGTTAAACATCTCAGCTACAATTTTAATAGCAGTTGCAGTTGTTACTGGTGTAAATTGTCCCTGTGCTATGGACATTTAAATGTACTTGATCAGAATTCTCCTCTGAGTCAAGTCAGTAAGTCCTCTCCCTACGCACAGGGCCTTCTTGGTACATATTTTACTCTTTAGGCAGTGTGGACACAGCTGAATGCCCTGTGTTCTTCCTGCCTCCTTGCCAAATCACGCTTTGTGCACCAAAGGTGCATCAAGGATAGTTAATGTTACTGATAGACAGTGGGCAGCGTTCTTTCTTATTAGTGGTGTAAATGACAGCAGGTGCTCAACACTGTTCTAAAATTTATCTTCTATTTCCACAATTCCTAGTAGTGTTAAAGTAAATCATAGCTGACTTTGTCTCTCAGGAAAAATCATGGAAGAAAGAACTTCATTTCCTGAGGATGTTTTGTGATTAGAGTAAGTTTATTCTCTCCACTTACTGGCAGACCAAGCTAAGACTGTCACAGTGATTGATTTGTAATTGTGTACGAAGATTTAAGCTTTCAGGATTCATACAAGTCTTGATTTTTTATTTTGTTTTTTATTACTTGTTACTTGCTAAAGCCCTTCCTGTTTTTGGTTTAGAGTGACTGCATCGTGCAGTCTGTGTTTGCATGAAACATTACTGTTTGAGAGCATTCCATGAAGGATTAGTACTATACTTATGAGCTGAAAATGTGATTGCCTGGGTCTTTTAAATGATTCTGTAAGGACTGTAAAGTTTCCTTCTTTCTCTCATTTGCCATTCTTTGTTATGGTTGCTGGGTGGTTGCCTTTTTTTTCCAACAGGCATAGCCTCCTTCTTTCCAGCAGAGGTCTCTGTTGAACCTAAGGTGTTAAGCATAAACTCAGTTGAAAATGGTGAGATAGGAGAGATCTGTTCTGTCTGCGTGGAAAATCTGCCACAACCTATTTGTTGCAATAAAGGCCAGGCAACCTGTGTGTACTTGCTTTTAACTATTAACCGTATGATCATTCTGTTAGATCCACAGAAGCGGATGCAAGTTCAGCACTTTCTGCAGAGTTGAGCCAACTAGATCTGGTTGCTTCAGCCTTTTGCCAGCTAAGCTTTCAATAGCTCTAAGAATAGAAATACTGCAACCTTTCTGGGCATCTGATCATATACTGGGAAAAAATTCTGCTAACATCTGATTGCATTTTCCTGTTTTCTAACCATGTGCCTGTCAACCTGCAAGAGTACACCTCTGAGAAAAACTTGGCTTCATCCTCTCTGTACCTCCTAGTTATGTGGTATTAAAGGCAGAACTAGATCTCCAGGTTGTGTCTTCCTAATTCCGGTCTTTGGCACTTTGTAGACTGCCCTTGTTTTAACCTAGAACACTTAGGTACTTTTCTGCAGTTTCTCATGTTCAGTTGCCCCAGCCTTTCCTATTAGGTGAATTTCACCCATGCCACATGCCAGGCTTTGCCTTTGCCCAGATTGTCCTTGTTATGCTTCCTGTCACCATCAGTATGAGTCACTGGACCTTTTCTTGGTCTCTGTGAATGGCAGTCCTGTCCTCCAGCATACTGAATGATCTTCTAGTTCAGTGTAGTCTACCAGATTTCTGAGAATGCACTCCTTGCTACTGTAGAGATTATTAATAAAGTTACAAAGCAGTGTTGACTAGGACTGAACCCTGCTGAGATGCCAGTAGTAACCAGCGCTTGGTAGGACATGGTACCAGGCCTGTGCCTGCTGGTCAGCTGGTTCTCCATGCAGCTTCTGTTGTACTTACCCAGTACATATCTCTCCACTTGAGGTTCAGGGGTACTGTGTGGGAGTAGGTCAACAGACTTGCTAAAATCAGAATGTGAACAGCATCCATTGCTCTCCCCTTGCTCACAGAGCTAATTATTTCTTCCACGGCAGCTGAGGTCATTAGGTGCAGTTTGCACTTGGCTGACTTTCGCAGTCACACTTTTGACATCTGTATGCTTACGTGTAACGTTACAGGGGCTTTTGCTGCAGAAGCTTTTTGGGGATTGAGATAAAACTGACCAGAGTTCCCCAGAGCCTTCTTTCTGGAGTTGGTATGGAGTTTAGCTAGACTCGAAATGTGCCAGAGGAACCTCAGAAGGACATCAGCCAGTTCCCTCAGCGCCCATATGTTCCATCTACATCTGTCACCTGTTAGTTTATTTAAGCGCTTTCCAACTTGATCTGGAACTGGAAAAAATCTAGAGCTTAATTTAGAGGCTATTCTAGATTACAGCACTCTGAAGCGCTTTAATTTCTGGAAATTTTTCAGTGAATATGAAAGATTTTTCCTCTAGTCTTAGAGATAGGGAGTGCTTGAGAGCAGGCTGCTCATCTGAAAGAAGAAATTTCAATTTCTGCAATTGTTTATGGAAGTAAAGGCACACTCAGATGAGATAAGGCACATTGGGAGATAAGATTTCCTTTTATCAGTTGGTCAAGAGTTAATGTACTGATTCATATACACTTACAAATGATGTTTCTAATTCTAGTTTTCTCCTCTGTTAAACAGCATGTGGTTAGGAAGTTCCTAGGCTTAATATCCAGTCACAACATACCAGTGTATTTGATTGATCCTTTAATTCTGGGACTTATTGATAAAGACATTGAACAGATCAGAAGTTCTTCTGATGGTCCTAGTCCAGAATGCAAGTACTTCTGTGCTCCAAGAGACTTCACTACATTTGCACTACTGGACAAAGCGTGGAAACATGAAGTGAGTTTCTTTTCTTCAGTTCACATAGTGTATTTTAATGCATTTAACTGTTCTAGGATTTTGTGTCATCATGCTTCCATGTTTGCTTTAAGGACACAGAATTTGCTGTAAATCTCCAAAGAATGATGGTAGATGAAACTCTTTTAAATTAAAAGGTATTCACGTACTAGCCTTTGAAGTTTTAGAAACACGTGAATTGTTGAAAGAGAATGGTAAACCTGGCTTTGAAGAAAGTCACACAGTTGATTTGAAAATAGGTATTGAGAGCCTATTGAGATAACAAAAGGTTCTTAAGAGGCTATCTGCAGTATTTGGAAGCAATTGTATTAAGGTGGCATCCCCCAAAAAGAAAAAGAGATTGATATTTTGAAATGGAAGGGGAAATCTTTAAGCCTGTTATGTAGATAGAGCCATAATAAATGTTGAATCTGGAGATCTGTTGATAAAATGCAAGTATTAATGTGACAGGGCTGGAAAGATTATGATAATCTGCTCATTTACATTTATTTTAGTACATCTGTGTATTCGCACCATTTTGTTTTGTCACCTAGTATAGTAGCACCTGGTGCTTTTCTTCAGTAGCATGAGATTTTTAAGTGGATGCATTTAAAAGTGGGGATATAGTAGGGGATGAAGGACAAAATTAAATCCAAGATAATTTCCTCAGCTGTGGCATCTGGAAATACATACGGGGTTAAATTATACAAACTACAGATGCCAGTGATAAACAGCTTTTTTCTTTTCCTCTTTTCATTCATGTCCCTCTCCACAACCCCATCAAGAAATATTAAAATGATCTGTAGCCATTTTACTGAAGCAGTCCTAAACAAGCAAAGAGTGCTGATGCTCCATAGCTGATCAGACAATGGTTTTACTATTGTCAAGAAATTAAAGGAACTGAGAATAAGATCGTGTAGCAGAACAGTAATAGAACTCTGTCTCCACATTCCTTTGTAGCTTATTTTTGCTATTTGTATAATGCAGAGGAGTAACTGAAAGGGTTGTCAGGTGCTGATTGATTAGTTCTTACCAGGCAGAACTTCATACTCTTTTTTTTTTTTTTTTTTTTTTTGTTTGTTTGTTTGTGTGTATGTGAAAATAGGAAAGTCAGTGTCTTAACATTAATATATTTAAAATTTTAAAATCTGTTGATAACTGTGTGAGTGCTTTTATTGCAGTAATGAAAATGGCTTTTAATTATGGTAAAGATTATGGATTACACTTCATATTATTTATGTATTTATGTAGAGTTTCAACGAAGAGTTTTTTTTGTTGATGCTACAAAATGCACAATGTAGTGGCTGAGAAAAGACAATGTTCACTGTGTTGTTTTATTGACAATTTGCTGGTCAAAATCTAAGAAAAGGAAATACAGCAGTTGGTTATGGTTGCTAATCTTTATGTTGTAACAAATTGTTGAGTGATTGATGCTTAAATCTGATTAGAAAATGAAAAATGGGAATAATGTCAGTTAATAAGATTAGCATTCAGTTTTGGTTTCTCTTCTGTTTAGCTTCTCTCCCTCTTTCTGCCTTTCTGCCTCTCCCGTTTTTAGGTGGGACTTTTTAGAACTGCTGAGAAGATGGGGTTCCAGTGGCTAAAGGTTCTAAACAAGGACCCTCGCTTGGATGGGATGGATGACCTGTCTGGCACTGAAATTCCCTTGCACTACATTTTTAAACTGGCGTCTCATGCCATTCACCTGGTGGTGTTCTATGAGAGGAGTGGTAATTTCCTCTGGCATGGCCCCCTAAGGCTCAAGCAACATATGGACAGAAAATTTGTGTCTTTCCGGAAGCTCCACTTTGGTCGCTACCCTGGAGCGTATGAAAGGTGAGTCCACAACAAAGGAGGCAAAAGGCTGTAGCATCATTTCCAAAATAATTTCTTTCTCTTGTATATTAAGTTGGCCTTTTCTATAAATTTTAAAATGAATCATGAATATTTTAGCTCTCGGAGTGCCTGGAAGGTAAACTTATGAAGGTAAATCCAATATTGGTTATTGAAAACGAGAGTTTCTCATCATTTGTAAACGAGAAATGAGAAAGGTAAAGCTAAGTGGCAGGAGATACAGTAATAACTGGTGCGTATTTGGTGTTCTTCCTGCAATCACGTGCATCCAAAATTTTAATGCAGATATGAAAATGGGAGGCAACACAAATTTGCTTAGTAATAATGTAATAAATGACCGGTATTAAAGAATGTGAATAAAGAGAAGTGACATTTGTATCATGCAGAAAAGCAGCAACAAATACTTCGTAATCTAGATTTGTAAAGTGCTGCTCCAACTCCTTATTTGCACAAATGTTTGAAATTATTTGTCCCTAGTCTTATGCTTAAACTTTGCATCCCATTGGTGAAGTTACTGTAAATATCTGCCTTTTGTTAGAGCACTCTCAATAGCAACTTTTCAATTTTCAATCGTTTCAGAAAATACAGATGGTGGCAAATCTTGTCACTGTTTTCAAAGCCTAGCACGTACCACTATGCTTTGAGAGCAATATTCTTGTATGGCATGTGTTTATGTCATACTAAAACAGCCAGACATTTCACAGGTCAAAATAAATCTATTTATGGTTTTTTCCTTAAAGCTGAGACTACTTTTTCTTCCTTTTAAAACATGGAAGCTATATGGACTGTGTTCCTAAACATTTAAAAATGATTGTGTACGATGTTAAATACCTCTTTTCACTCATTGTGAAGACTTAATGGCTTCTAAACTTCAAAGGCAAACAGCCTCTGTGGACAGGTTGAAATTTGATTCTAAAAGTCTATCTCATATTTAGACAGCCAAATAACCTGAATTTTCAATGCACTGAGCAGCAGGTCTGAACAAATTTAGTGTAAGTTATGAAAGTTATAAAGGAAATGCTGATCTGAAAGGGTAAGTATGGGCTTACAGGCACAGAATTTCTTTTTAAATGAAATTTGGAAGGGTATGAGGATGTATTGAAGCTTTTGTTCCTCTTGTTTCTTAATTCATTTTGAGTAAGTTTGGACAGAGGAGTCACTGAGAGAGATGTGTTTTAAGATTTCGAGCAGTGCTAGAGGACAAAATGGCTTGTAGTTTCTAAAGGAGTTGAGTTGAGTAACCTATTATCTTTCTTTCCGTGCAGGCCTGAACTTCTGCTTGTTTCTATTGATGACTTAAAAGTTCAAATTCCAAAAAATCCATCCAGTTTTCTAGAAGAGATGTCACACTCTAGATTTCTTGAATGTAGGTACAGAGAAGCTCGGGCTTTCTTTCAGGTTAGTGGTAATCAAGTAGTGTCTCTGAGATATAATGCACATTTTCACCAGTTGACCCAAACCTACAAACAGTTCATCACTTTTCTATTTAAATGCAACCTTTCATGTGCATAAACTAACCCATAGGATCTGGGACTCAACATAACTCAGTACATGGTAATAAACAAAAACTTTAACTGAAGAATCACGGTCTTTCTTTTTGACTTGTGTGGTTTTTTTCCCCTTTTCTGAAGGGGTAACTAACCTGTGCACAGTTTTCTCATAATCTCACTGTTAAACGGATTTAATGAGATCTTTTGCATCTTGTAGTCTAAAATGTTACTTATGCATTTCTCAAAGTTCTGAACAATCCTTACTTTTACATTCATTTGAGCAATGTATTGCAATACTGTGTTCCTAGTTCTGATTTCAGATTCTCTGAAGCCTCCAGGCAGTAATTGCCGCAGGTAGAGAAAGTGTGCTTGGGAAAGCATATTGAACTTCAATACTGAAATAAGCAGCTGGCTTCTATTTTGAAAGTTATCGAGGTGCTTGTCACCCAGGAGCTCTTAGTAACATCGGTTCTGAAGTTGAGTGGTCAGTGCATTGTTTACAAGTTTGATTTGGCAATGTTTGCCCAGACTGCCTCCATGGTTTTGGCTTTTCAAGTTTTTAATTCGCGTTGCTGCAGTTTTGTAGCAGAAGTTCTGAACATCCAGTTGTAACACTTGGTGGCGCCAAATAAACCTGTAATATGCTCAAATGTGACTGCATCCCTGCTTTCCCCTAGGCTGTGGGTATTGGCTTCTCTGTGAGCAGAGTTAGGAGTTGTGTGCGTTGTTACCACTATCTTTGTCTAATATATGTAGTCTTATTCTGTTTTACTGTGACTTTACATTACAGTACTTTGGAAAAGACAAATATTGACATTTCAGAGTTGAAATTTGACCTGTGATTCCAGTTCCAGCATGTTCTCAAACTGAACTATGTGTGTGAGAAAAGATAATGCCCAGATATTAAATAAATTTTCAGAGGTCATTCTTTTTTCCTAAGATGCAGAAAAATGGATGGAGAAATTTGCTCTCTCATAGCAGCTAACTTTTGCTTTCCAGGTGTATCCTGATGATGCCTCTGTTGATGCAGTGGAATTCAGAAAAAGAGCAAAATCCTTGCTGCATTTAGCTGCCCTGACACTGAATAACTTGGGAGTAAAGTTCTGGCTGAGCAGTGGAACGTGCCTTGGTAAAACATTTTTAATTTATCTCAAATCTTAAACATTTTATCCTCTGCTGCATTTGTGATGTCACCTGAGGTTAGCAGCTGGAAGGTGGTTATCTGTGAAGTGTGAAGCAGATGTTCTGTTTTAGCTTTATTAAAATAAGGCCTTTTTCTCTTAACCTGATTTCCTGATTTCTCTTGAGAAACTTGTGCCTTGGAGATTGTGAGTGTATTCCAAGTAAAGCATTAAGGATTGCCAGCAGTTTCTGTGTTTCTCTGCCTGGAAAGTAATTATAAGTTCTCTAAGTTGTGTGGCTTACAATTTGTTAAGTGCTAGTTGGAAGATACAATGATGATCATATTTTTCTGATGTTCTTACAGGCTGTCACCTGATTTTCTTCCCATGTTTATCATTGAGCTTTTATGCAAATTTGATATCTATTTATATATTTTTAAACACAGGTCTTTTAATAAAAAACCTAGTAGAATAGGCACTACAAGCTTTTAATTCTGTTGAAAGTTGAAAGAAGTATCTTTCCTCTCCTTACTGAAATAGGTTCTGAAATAGGTTGTGTCACATATGAGCAAGTCACCTTTACATTTTTTGGCCAAGAGAATGTAATTTTCTGAATGAACAGTTACTGAAACTGCATTAATAAAACAAACTAAAGAATGTCTCAGTTCTTGTCTTAGTGTTCTGTGGTAGTGCTTCAAATCTATTTAAAGTAATTGTTGAAAATTGTAAGCATGGCTACAGCCCTACAGCTGTTCATTTCTTGTTAGATTTGGACCCAGATAAAGAATATACTTTCCTGAAGACACTTAGAATAGAAAGCTGAAGATATTTTCATTTTAGGAGTTAGTACTTTTTCATTCCTGTCTTCATAGAGAAAGGAGGTGGCTATAAGTGCCACTGTTAGTCCTTCTGTTTTCTTCAGTGTGATTCATTTCCAGATTCATTTGTTACCAGAGAAAGCAGGAGTCTTATTTATGACCTCATTTGAGGATTTCGGGCTGGTTACCCTTTGATAGGTCATTTTTGTACTGCCTTTGTTTTGTGATATATTTCTCATGCTCCAAAGTTAACTAATTCCTTTTTTTTCTTCTTTTTTTCACTTCTCAGGATGGTATAGACAGTGCAGTGTCATTCCTTACAGCAAAGATGTGGACCTGGGGATCTTTATAAGGGACTACAAAGCTGATATCATCCCAGCCTTTCAGAAAGCAGGATTACCATTAAAGCACAAATTTGGCAAGGTACACAGATAAGGAAGAATTCACTTAATATGTCTTTTTGTAGGTTAGTAAGTTTGAGTACTGCTACAGTTCTTTTACGTAGAGTTAGATATCTGATGTCTCCTCCTGCAGTCTAATGTTTTACCTAAACATGTAGACTTTCTGATTTTTCATGTTCTCTGGGACACTGTGTGAGAAGACACCATTCTTATTTCATTCTGGCTTCAATCTTGACTGGGGAGTCTGAATTTTACACAGAAGAAATTTTATAAAATTCTAGAGGGGTCTAATTTGTGTGAGTGCTGCTGGAGAAACTTAAGATAGAATTTGATATTGGATGTGGCTGATTTTAAGAGTGGATTGGTAACAGCTCTGAGATATCTGCGTCTTGTGTGCAAAAATAGCAGAAAGTAAAGGATTGCTTGAGGTAGGTACTGGGCTAGTCCATTATCAGCTTATGTGCACCCTTACTATCTTTTTCTGGAGTGTAAGCTGTAGAGTGGAATGTAAAGGTAGAAGACAAACAAAAGCACGGGGATGTGAGGGTTTAGCCACAATTAAAGTTATCATTGCTGGTGCTAGTGAGCATTTTATTGTCAAAGACGGTGCTATTGTAGGTGTTAAATGAAAATACTTACTAATCACTTGCTTATTCACTGATATTACTCTGCTCTTTTATTTGAGCCTTTTTAGCAAATGGCATTCTCAGGTGGTGGCAATTTCTGTATGGATTGCAGTAGGCTGTTGTATGACCTGTGTGAGGGTAGTTGGGAGCCTTAAGCAAGCCATTTTCTATTCCTGATGCAGAGCACATGCAGCTGTAAAAATTAATTTGTTGTGGTGTTAAGTGGACAGTACTGCTAGAGCTAACTTGAGTTTTGTGTGGCAAACCATATTGGTTTGTGCCGCAGTACAGTTAATTTTATTCTTAGTATCTGGTATGGTGCTACGTTTTGGATTTGCAACCAAGACAGTGTTAAGGACATCCCAGTGTTTTTATCTGTTGCTCATCAGAGCTTCTACAGCATCAAGCCCTTTCTGTTTATCATGCTCCCTTCTAGCATGGTGTTATTACACAAAAATTGGAAGAGGACAGAGGCAAATGCAGATAAACTGATCAAAGGGATATTCCATAAAAAAAGCTGGGATAATGAAGGAAGAAGGGAAGAGTATTTGGAATTATGGCATCTGTCTTCTCAAGTATCTGTTATGCATAAGAAAGCTATGATTACCTGGAATTTCCAGAACATCTGGCTGCCAATGGGAAGTAACAAACTAGTCCCTTATTTTGATGTGCCTGTGTGTGCAGCTTCTGCTTTACCAGTTACTGTCCTTATCTTGACCACAAGTTTTCTTGCTTTTCTTTTCACTCATTTTTCCTGCTCCATTGTCCTCCTGGAAGCGAGAAGGAAAGTGAGTCAGTAGCTGTGCAGTGCTTATCAGCATACTGGGGTTAACACAAACACAGGCACTTCTAAAATTCTTATCTTAAACCCCTACCATAATACCTTTTCTTTTGAAGGGGCTATGTTTAGGTGCTTTCCAAATAGAGTAGCAGACTTCATGGCAATGAAAGGTCATCATTCTCTGCTTTCGCCTGTTTTACCAAAAGCATCTAAATGGAAAATGGTTTGTTTTAGATTTCTGCCTTTCTGCACATAGCTCTTTTGTGTTCTCCTGGAAAACTGCTGGAGTTCTGGCTTACTTGCCTAGGCAGAATGACATTATAGTTGGTCATTGAATAGATAGCTCTGTGTTCACTTTGTGGCAGAAAGTAAGGAGATAGTGCCAGAGCTTTGGGGTGGTAAAGAGAAGTCAGTCTCACTGAGGTGCAGAAAATTTGTGGTTTTCTCAAGGCACCAAAAATAAAGAACTTGCTGTGGTGGTTTATTTTCTACACTTTCACTGCATTATTGAAAATAAATTTGTTCCCTGAAACCTGCTGGCTTCAGTAGCCTTGTGTTTTTATGAGTGCATCTAGTCTGTATTTCTGTCTTGCAGGTAGAAGACAGTTTGGAACTCTCTTTCCAGGGAGATGATGATGTGAAACTTGATATTTTTTTCTTCTATGAAGAAGATGACTACGTATGGAATGGCGGAACTCAGGCAAAGTCGGGCAAGAAATTTAAGTACGAACTGGAGTTATACCTCTAATTGGAAAGAAACTGAACAATTTAGGTTTTAGTGTTAGCATTCTGTATTGTGTTTTTTTCGTTTGGCAAAGTCTGTGCTTTTTGTGGTACGTATCAGGGAGAATCAGAGGAGTTTTTTGTACTTTGAGACTTCAGAAGTAGAAAGAGAACAATACCATGCCTTGCTAGAGAGGTGCTGGGCCTGTCGAATGCTAGTTTTCTTGCGAGATCTGAAACTTTGTCATGTCATGTATGAGCCAGATGATATCTGGAGTGTGCAAGGGCGAAGTTAAAGGTTTAAGATGAGAAAGAAGTCTCTTAAACCTTTTTCTGTTTTACAAACATGCTAAGTGAAAAACAAATCCTTAGGCATCTGTCTTGACAAGTGTTATGCCAGAAAGCCTCAGCTGTCCTTCCAAAGTAAACTCCATAGTTTTGGATGTTGTGGTAATGATCTGGAATACTTCATTGACTATAGTGATGTGACAGCAGTGCAGATAATTATTGCAGACCTTCTTGTTGTTCAAGTTCTGAGAATGGGATTTTAAATAGAATACCACATTTCTTGCTTCATTCTTTTCAGTGCTAAAACAGCAAATAAGTACAACAGCTTCTTAATCTATTCAGCTTGCTGAATAGAGGTTTTGATAATTAGATTTGTTTCTTTCCATTACCCATCTTCTCCCAGAGACACTTGTAGACTGGTTGAAAGCCTTGTTGACTTACATAGGATATCATTATCTTTCACATTTTGCCTGAACTGCATTTGCTTACTGTTAGCTAACAGGAGCTGTGCACTGTCATCCAGACAGCGATAGTGTGTGACTCCTTGCTGTAGATTTATTTGTTCTGAAATGATAAACAAAGATTGGAGAAGATACTTTGACAAGCAGAGTCAAAAAGTACACTTAAAAATAGACCAGGAGAAGAATTACTGGAATATTCCTGCATAGGAAATGTAATATGTTTTGTAGAATACAACAGTTTTATGGTTATCTAGAGCAAGCATAATGTCTTTTCTTCTTTTCTTTCTGTACAAGATCATGGAGGATTTTTTTTTAAATGTATTTTTCAGGCAGCTGGCCAGAAATGTACTTGTGTTTCATATCTGTTTTCATTCCAGTAAAGTTGACATCCTCTTTCAAAATTGCATTTCAGTAGCAGACTTTGGGACCCTCCATTTTTCTTAGCCATCACACTTTCGAAATTTTGACTAGCTGAAGTACAGAGGTCAATCCAAAGTGAAGTGACTGTTTGGTCATATTAAATCCTAAATCTCACCTGCTGTTCATTTGTATCAGAAGAGAGACTGATTGCTGCTGGATCATCACAGATCTGGAAGGTGGCTCTATGCAGAGATATTTATGTTTTTAATAAATGGAGGGTAAAATCTTTTTTTTTTTGTTTTTTTCCAAAAAAGCTAAATATTTTTGCCAATGTATTTTCTACATATCTTACTAAATAAAAGTATGAAGAATGGAATTATTTCTCATTTAGTCTAGAAAATATTTTTCAGTAGCTATTTTTCTTTTTACTTCCTTGGCAAGTGGATTTCCAAGCCATACAAATCTTGCTATGTGGTTTACATGTTTATGCATAGAAATACTCTCACAACACTGCAGAGGCAGGCAAACTCATAAATCCCCTGTAATTTTGTTTTTGAGGTAACAAGAACTGAAACTTTCTTTGTTTAGAAGATTTGTACTTGATGGTTTCATTCTTAGCACAGAATATATCTTTACAAAAATGTATCCCAATAATCAAATCTATGCTGTATGCATTAATCCTTAAAATGAGTTAATTCTGTAATTGCTTAATATAGAGGCTTTTCTGTAAGCATAAAATCTTTTCTGATTCATGAGACTGAAATTGGAAGAAGGAATGGTGATTGGTGTATGTGCACAAAAGCACCCAGCCCTGGCAAAGCCACTTGTAATGCCTGAACAGTGAACAAGGATCCCAGAGGTGAATACCTCAACGAAAGTAATACTTTTCATTAGGGAATATAAGCATTTTATTTCAGAATTAGTTAAATAATTTGATAGAGTTTCTAACTGGCTTTGAATTTGCAGGTTAGGTAGTTTAGTTTAAATTATCTGTTCATTTTCCTTAAAATTGATTACTTAGAGTTCATTCTTTGGAGGATGTATTATTTCAGCTGTGTGCTGATAGCTTTTGCTTATGCATGCATGCCCACTTCAGATAGATGAATGATTTCCTGGGTAAATAAGAAGTAAATATCTTCTTGATGATTATAGACCCACTAATAAAGTTTATTTATCTTGTTTCCCCTTTGGTAGCTGGCTTTTTTTCCCTCTTTTTAGTTCAGTTTAAAGCTAATTGTCAGTCCCTAGATATAAATTAAAAAGTGCTTGATCACTCTTTTTCACCTCCATTTAAAGCATGAAAGCAAGGTTGTTTTATTTTCTGAAACTGTTTGCTCAGCTCTTAGATGAAATACTGGCTTTGTACTTGGAGGAACTTGCTAGATTTTTAATTCATGCAAATGCACAAATCTTTTAACCCTTTCCTCAGAAGTGCTAACTACTTCTAATTCCAATTTTTGACCTGTGAAAAACAATGTTGAGAACACTTTTTTTGTTTGTTTTTTTTTTTTTCTGTGGAAGACTTAAGAAGCAGGAGTGATCCTCTGCAGGAATGGTGCATACGCTTTGGTTTAACATATAGGGTTCCTATCAGATGTCATTCTGACCAAGCTGTCAATTTCCAGTAGTATCAGCTTATCTGTAGGTGGGGCCTACACTGGGCCCTCTGCTGAAAAGAGCAGGCAAAAAACAAGGTGGGTTTGGTATAATATGTATTAATTTAAGTGGGCCACGGGGGTTTCAGAAAGTGCAGAGTGGCAGCTGTATCTTAATTCTTTGCAGCTGCTCCAAGTCTGGCACTGTTTAAGCAGGCACTGAAGGCAAATGGAATGCTTTGTTTCATGCGATTGAAGAAAGGTAAAAACTTGTTTATAAAAAATTATACCTTTGATTTCCAGGCCTGACTCACAGAAAAGTCTTTCATGCTGTATTTGAAATCTTCCTTCCCAAAAAACATGTCAAATATCTTGATATCCTTCAAACAAGGTAGCTTAATTTCAGTTTGTAAGTGGAAAGGTAGGGACAGGGACTAATTTCTTTTACAAGGGAGAACAGCAAGGGAGTAAACAGCAGTAGAATTAGAAATGCTCCTCCTTGAGAACATGTGGCAAATACTAACCAGCTACTGTTGATAAAAACCCTGTCCAGTTGGTAAATGATGCATCATAGGTAGGAAACTATGAAATAAGAAAAAAAGCTGCAAATGTAACTTGGCAGACTGACTTACATGTGCTAAGCATGTCTTCTGCTGGTGACCATGTCCTTCTGTGGTGCAGGTATCTCTTCCCGAAGTTTACTCTGTGCTGGACTGAATTTGTAGAACTCAAGGTCCATGTACCCTGTGAGACCCTGCAGTATGTTGAAGCCAACTATGGCCCAGACTGGAAGGTTCCTGTCAAGACATGGGACTGGAAGAACTCACCATCCAACGTGCAGTACAACGGTGTCTGGCCTGTCGATGAATGGGATGAAGTCATTCAAATCTACTGAAGGTCTCTCTGCTCCCAGAAAGTGTCTGGTATCCTTGAAATTGTCAGTCTGTAATTTCCTGTTTCCCAACTGCTACTTTTGTATCTCCTCATCTGTTTCCTGAAGAGACAGTTTCCATTTTTTGCAGATAATTTTACACGTTCATTGTGAGTTGTCCACATAGTTAAAGATTAAAGGCAGATTGTGGAAACTAAGGAGAAGAAAAGCTGAAAGTAAAAGTGTACAAAATCTTTCAGTAAGTGTATGGGCAGTTGACTATAAAGGCAAAACCCATGGCCAAGCTGCTTGATCTGGGGATCATCAAAACCTTGGGACCATTCACTTCTCAAGAAAGATAGGAAGGAAAATCCTTAAGATATTCTGTTTGGTTTTTTTTTCTTTTTTTTTTTTTTTTCTGAGGAGCTCACATGGATTTACAATTCTTAAACATGCAATCTGTGAGTCCCATAAATGCATTTAATTTGAGATTGATGTATTGCTACAGTATGTGAGGGGCTTGCCTCTTGGAGTGAAATGTTTTAATTCAGAACCTGTGTGACCCCCCTGCTCTGCAAGTGTTGTGTTCTGATGTAATATTAAGTGAAGGAAGAATCAAAAGCACAATCTGCATCAGAGATCTTCCAGTAACAGTTGTGTTTTTTTTTCAGGAACTAACTACATGTATTAACAACGGGGAATGTTAGGTGTTCATTTCTCTCTTTCTTAAAAACTTGGGGGCGTATGTTGCAGGAAAGTATTTCCCATTAAAATACACCACCTGGTTTTGATGTCCCAATTGGTGTTCCCTCTGCAGGAGCTGAGCAGACTTTAAAGGGTCATATCTATCACTGCTCTTCAGAAATGAGGGAATTGATACTTTTCTGTTAAACAGGGGCTCACGGAAGGTCAGTATGAATCATAGCTTTTTTTGTAAGTGTGAACAGAAGTGTGTACAAATACCGACTGCTCCATCGAATTTGCAACAGCATAATTGCAAATGAAGTGCACGTGTATGCTAGGCTGTGACTGGGAAAGGTGCAGGCCTGACAGCTCTCATTTTTGGTCACGTTTTTGGTCAGCAAAATAAGCTTTTTTGTTTTCTGTTTTGGAGAGGGATAATAACTTTCATATGAACTTGTGCTCATATGAAATGAGCAGGATTGTTCCAGTCCTGCTGTGCAGGGAAGGTGAGACCATTAGTGTTACTGGTGATATGTATGTGATACAGACCCAGGGTTACTTATGAACTAGTATCAAGGTACTAAACATTTGTCTTGTTTTCTTGCAACAGATCTAGATTCCCTCTTTTCTTACAAAAGTAGAAGGGCTATCATTGATCTGCAGCTCTTCCACATGGCAAGACTGAGTGTGTGGTTTGCATTCTGCTGGTGTGCAATATTCAGCTCCGTATTCAGACACGTACAGTTCTGAAGAGATGAAAAGGCCGCTGCCATGGGGCTGTTCCAGCACTGTATCGTTCCAGGTGCACTCTGGGTCTTCCTTGCAGTTTTCATCCTGGAGCATGTGGCATACATTTCCCTGCTAGCTCTCTGTGTTCCAGAGCTCTCCTGCCACTGAGGCACTGGAGTGAATTATACAGCTTCCGACAAAAACCTGTCATGTTGTTCTGAAGTGGTACTGTAACTTTGCCTAATTAAGAAGAACAAGATGTGAAATCCTACTCTTGCCGTTTACTTGCAAACATAAACGTTGCATCATAAGGGATAATTTCTCAGGTATATATTTTTTTGTATTTTGTTCTTTAAAATGGAAAAAGCCAATTCCTCATGATTTTAGTGCCCAGAACTCTGTTGTCACTGACTTCTGTACTACATGGTGTACAATCAGCCTGCAAGTTTTACAACTACGATCTTTTAAGAGTCAAAGGACAGATTCTATCAGAAAATTGTAATCCTGTCAAGTTTTTGACTTCACAGATGGAAAGAATTTGTAATGGAAAAAATGCATGTCCCTGAGAGCGGATCTCTGAAATATTTGATGATAACTGTATATAAGTTATTCAAGTTAAAATATTTTCAGAAGATACAAATAAATATTTAACACGGATTAGAAGAATGAGATTCAAATTTACTGCTCAAGTTGTGGTTTCATGCTTTATTTTGCCATCTCGGGCAACATTTCTAACACAGTCATTGTAATTACTGTGAAATATTGGAAAAGTAAAAATTTTGAGCTGTTTCTTACACAGCTTACTTACTGTTTATTTTGAGCTGTTAATTTTTAATAAACTTGATGAGAATTCAGCTATGCCAAATCTGATTTGGCATTCTGATTGATTTTCTGTGTCCTAGCAATGGTGTTTTATCATTACATTATCATGCCACTTGCAATGGAATGCTCCCTGGTTTCTTCACAGTGAAAGCTCTTCACAGAGGAGCACTTCAATTCTTCATCAGCATTTATCTATACTTGCAGCTCCTATTGCAAAGCTGTTTGTCAAAACACTGGAGTATTTAATATATTCTCCTTTCTTGTTCCCTTTCCAGTGTCCCCTTCATCAAATAGATTTTTTTGCTTAAAAAAGAATGAAAAATAGTATCAGGTGTTGGTGCTTACCAGAACCTTGTGGACTTTATTTTGCCTACCGAAAATATTTTGTGTATTTGCCTTGCTTGTCAGCAGAGGAAGAACTTCCTCTGAATTCAGAAGTAGAAGTTGGAAAACCAGGAGCAAAACAAGTCAGCAGGCAGAGAGTAGAAAGTTGAACTGAGAAGGATTGCTTGCACCTGTTCCACAACATTCATTGGTTCTCATTAAACCAGAACACATTTTTGACCTCATATGATTCCAAAATGATATACTGGATTGTTTCCGTAACAGAGCACATGATGAAGCAGAGAACTACAAAGTTATGTTGCTGTTCTCAGTCCAGCAGTGTGTTATGCATAACTCTGCAGTTAATTCTCAACAGCAGCAAAGCCAGTCTGCCAGCATATTGACTGGTGCTGGAATCAGATTCCTCAGGCACTTAAGAGTGCCGTGGTGGTCAAGATGACACATACCGTGTCTTGAAAGACTGTCAGACTGACCTACAAGGGAGCCCAAGCTTGTGTATGTTGCAAGTAATAGGAATCCACAACAAAAATGGTTGGAATAAGGTAGAAAAAAGGATCTTGCAATTACACAAGCACATTATACTTCTGCATGTCTCCTGACATGCTTTGTGCACCCAGCTGCATGTTTCCTACTTGTAGGGTTGTGTCCAAGGAGTGGTGTAAACACAGCAGAAACCTGTTCTGTTAGGAGGCATACTGTGATGCAATGCCAAAGAAATACACAGATTTAGGCATTCGTTTCCTGCTATATTCCCCTGAATTGCCCAATCACAGACACATTCCTAATTCTAGTGCTGTTTTACCTTCCTAATTTACAACCTTCATTTTGAAAATGTTATGAGCAGGGGGCAACTTCAGAGTTCTCTCCGCTGCACGTATTTAAGGTCTTAACCAACAATACATGAAGCACTTTCATTTTCATGTGGCAAACAAAGCACGCTACATTTGTTCATTTGTTAAAGATTGCAGTGCCTGCTCGGGAAAGCCTAGAAGTGGAGGATAACAAGAAGTTTAAAGCTCTGCGAGGAAAGTTTGTAGAAACTGTGTTGCTTAAGAGAAGGCCTGTAGGACAAGAACTGTAGCACGTTTCCAAAGTCCATAACAGGGTGCTGCAAAAAAGGAAGGGATGCATTTACTTTCTTCGCAACTGGCAGAAGAGAAAAGTAAATGAGAGAAATGCACAGCAAGATTGCCTGCAGAGAATTCTGGGGTATATTACGCATGGAAATGCACAAAGCTTTTGATTTTGGTGGTCACTAAGATCAGGTCATCAGATGTGCCGGCTTGGACTCAAAGATTAATTGTAGCTAAACCTGTCTTCCAGTGGGACTGAGTTAACTGTTTTCCATGATTTTTTACTTCTACAAAATTGCAGTTGAAATCATTGTGCATGAGTCTAAAAAGTTGGTAT
This sequence comes from Lagopus leucura, assembly GCF_019238085.1. Taxonomy (NCBI): domain Eukaryota; kingdom Metazoa; phylum Chordata; class Aves; order Galliformes; family Phasianidae; genus Lagopus; species Lagopus leucura. The sequence goes on from NW_024962261.1 coordinate 10,068,851, forward strand.
TTCTGGAATCTGATAGTGGAGCTGAGCACCTAAATAGCTCAGTGGGAATGATGGTGAAGCCAGTCCCAATACCACCGTGGAAATGATAAGAAAGTGCACAGTCTTAAACATGTGAAAATTAGACCCTTTACTACAAGAGTGCAGCACAGCTCTTTGGAAGGATGTGTCTAAAGCAGACGGAGGCTGTTGAACAATGCTTCTATTCCTGCACAGAACAGACGATGCCTTGCTGAGCAGGGCAATAAGCGTTGGAGGGAGATGCCATCCGGAAGGAATGTTCAGATAGCAGAATGATCTGTGTATGATTCATCCCAGACTTCTTTGAAAGCAAGGAATGGAAGGCAAACAAAACTGTGTAATGATACAGATATGAAAGAGTTGTGAAAATATGCCCCAAGTCTTTCTCTGCTGTCCGAATGAAAAATAAATTGCTGGTTTTCTTACGCCCTTTCCCTTGAAACAGACTCTGGGAGATGTTGGCTTCTGGTGTTAAAAACAGTTTGTATCCTTTGCTGCTTTAAAAATCTCTCCCTTGTCATATGTTGTGAAGTCTGCCAGCCCAAGACAACAACAGTCTCTGCTTTTTGCTATCACTAGGAATTGTTTATTTTGCACAGATGAATGCGATGTTGAAGGGGTGGCATCAGTGTTATAACAGAAACCTTTCTTCATACCAGCCAGTCTTCCACTAACAGATCTGTCCTTTATTGTATGTTTGCAGAACTCTCCAAGTTCACACAGCAACTCGAGAAACTCTGGTGCAAGCCTTACTTTTGAGGTTATTTTCTTTATAGACATGTAGTTATATCACAATGTATTGCTGAATAAAATACAGAAACTAGAGGTCAGTGTACAAGCATGTAAAAGAAAGATATCCTCCACTTGCATATAAAGGCCTAGATCCTCAGCTTTGGTAAATAGGCACCAGCATCTGATTTCCATCTGTTGATGGTTTTCCCTAATGGCATTAGTTAGCCTAACAGTTCACAGAGTTCTCTGTGGAGGCTTAGTTTTATACACAAATGTCCTATTGATCTAGCCTGCAACAGAGTACAACATAAGCACTGAATCCATATTACCAAATCCAAGTCACAGTTGTAATTAAGGAGTGTGGGTAAAACCCCTCTCCTTGAAAAAATGAAGGGTTGTTGGCAGTTTTGTTCTGAACAGAGGGAAACGAACACTCGTGGTAGCACCTGCTTTCCCGAAATAAATCTTTCTAAAAGAGTAGTCAAATATTCTATACAGAAATAACCGTGTGAAATTTCATGCCTGGTGCATTGCAGATCATGCTGCGTGCTCACAGCGTTCCCCCTCTGGCCTGAACATTTATGAATACCTTCTTTAACCATCAGCGTGAATGTCAGTGTGTACAATGCAAAGGAAATGTGCTTGGGATTCTAGAACAGCCTGGCCGGTAGCTGAATGACTGTTTTAAAGGTCTGTGATGGACTTTTTTTACTTCTTGTGTCTCTGAAGCAGAAATCTTGACACTCCAAAATGAAACCTTTACAAGTCTCTATGGAAGCTTGGCAAGGCTGAGCAGAAAGCTCTCTTGCACGCTTGCTCTCATTACTGAAGTTATTTTTTGAATCATTAGAAAGCAGTTACTGCATCATTTAAAATAAAAACACAGATGAATGATTTAGCATGTGCTGATTAGTGCTGCAGATGATGCTTCTCAAGTTGCGGTAGTTCATGAAGAGATGCTGCAAATAATCTCATGATTGAGTGCCAGCCCAAGGCACTGCTGCTGAGGTGATGGGGAAAGCTGTGTGCTTTGCACCATGTAAAGCAAGAGTCCTGCAAAATCTCAGGCTGGATTTTACAAATATGTATTAGAAACAGCCCCAGTCTGAAATGCCAAGAGCAGAGACTGCTTGAGTGCGAGCAGTCCCTCTCCAGAGCTCTGTAGAGCTCAGTCAAATAAGTTAGGAAACACAGCTTCTTGGAAGGCTTCTACATCCAAAGGTTTTGCTTTTATTTACTCAGAGGGCAGTGAGGCCCTGGCACGGCTGCCCAGAGAAGCTGTGGTGCCCCATCCCTGGAGGCGCTCAAGGCCAGGTTGGATGGGGCCCAGGGCAGCTGAGCTGGGGGTGGGCAGCCCTGCCCATGGCACGGTTTGGGGCTGGGTGGGTGCTGAGGTCCCTTCCAACCCAAACCGATGAACATCACCTTCATCGTCTTAGTGGGCATTTCTTGGGCGATCTCACTTACAGTGAGAAGTCCAGAACTGAACAGTGCAATCTGGGTGCAGCCTCACTACGAGCAGAGGGGAAGGATCACCCCCCTTAACTTGCTTAGTGACACTTTGCCTAAAGGAGCCAAGAGGCCTTTGTGGCAATGGCACACTCTAGTGTGCACCAGGCCTCCCAGGCCCCTTTCTGCAGAGCTGTTTTCTTTCCAGTCCTTGTGTCTGGTATTGTTCCTCCCCACAAATGGGATTTCTCACTTCTCCCTGCTGAGCTCCACGAGGTTGGCCCCATCTCCAGTCCACGGATGTCCCTCTGGATAGCAGCACAACCCCCAGACACTCCTCTCAGTTTTCTGTCATCTGCAAACTCTAAATTTAAGCAAGGACTCACACATGGCAGATTGTGTCCCATGAATTTTGATTCTTTTTTATGATTACTTTGTTGCAGTTTGGATTTGATCTGCTATCTCAGCACGCGACAAACACATGCCAAGCAGTTCTGGCACTTCACTCCTTTCTTTTCACCAGCTCAGCCATTGCTGTTCCTGCCACTTCAAGAATAATGTAAGAGACCCTCCTTGACATCAATAAAGCAATCACAGACCTTGTTAGCCAGTCACCCCCAGTCAGAAAAGTCAAAACTCTTAAGTACAGCAGCTTTCTCATAGAGCAACTGTTGAACCCTGTGGCCTCTCATCTTGAGTTGGCATTATCCTCCATTTATCACCAGCGCTCCCTGGAGCTGTATCTCAGAAGCTCATCAGAGCAGCAAGAGCATCTCCTGTTGAAAAGTTGATGTGTTTGCTCTTTGGACAGTTGTAATCATCTGACATTGTCAGCATTCAGGCTTGGTCACCCATTAGTAACAACATTTCCAGCTGCACTGAAAGAGAGAGACTTCTGAACAAACATGGAAAGGGAGAGAAGATTAAATGGGTGACAGCCGGTAAAGACAGGAGCTAGGCCAGAAGTATTTATTCCCAACTACTTTATTTTGTGAAGCCTAGCAAAACGTTTTCTCTACATTTATAAATATGGATGCCACACAAACTTATTTTCACATATTCCTTTCCAGCCCATGTTCAGAGAGAAACGCACAGAAACCCCAGGGAATCTTTTATGCCAGAAAAGACGCTGCTTGAGATAAGCTATGGTGTTCCCCTGCACACCAGTGATGATGTTGGCAATTATGAGTGTATTACGGGCAGTGACTACAGAGCAGATACACCTTAGCAGGAAAGGAGAAAACCATGCACACATATGCAGTGTTAGCTCACATTCTGGTCCACGGAGGCATGAGAACAGTACAGCTCATGCTCCTGTATCCCCCCATGTAAGGGAATGCAGTGGGTTCAAACAGACGTAGTAGGTACAAACAGATCATTGTGGAGAAACGGATCCCCAGGCACCCTTATTCTGCAGCCTGGATGCTTCTGCTGCCATAGGACGTCAGTTTCCAATCTGCAGCTATGGGTCTTATAGTCCCAGAAATAAGTGGGAAAAGGAAGTCAGCAGGATTTTTGGCTGTCAGTCAGGGATGGCTTTGTGGTGTGCTTGGGCACTGGTGTTTTGCTCTGTGAGCTTGACAGAGACATGCAGCAACCTCAGGAGCACAGGAGCACTACAGTGAGGGACTGGGCCTGTCTCCAGCACAGAGCTCACAATGTGCTGTCTGCAGCATCTTTGGTGGTCTTTACACCACTGATGCCTTCAGCAGTCAGAGGATGCTTGCTGCAGCCACTTCTCTTCATTAGCAAATGCCACTGCATTTCTTCATTAAAAGGTACCTGTTGTTTTGTTGTTAGGAGCAAATGATTACAGCCATTTAATTGCAAGAAGCTATTGAAGTCAGCCAGTCCATCATTCTGCCCCTTGGCCCAAATCTTGGCTGCTTTTTCCTGTTGTACGAGTGAAGCTGTTCAAACCTACAGGCAACGGTCCACAGTATCTCTTGTGAGCAAACCAAGGAATGGCCCACACCACAGCATGGCCCCATCTCCCACATCTTCCCCAGTGCCATTTCTGAGTTCCTCTAGATGTTACCCAGTCTTTACTCCTCCTGAAGGCTGACATGGGGAAATTTGGAGCTGGATGCTTTCCATTTCGGTCAGAGTGATGACCAGATGGACATATCTCCTGTACCACTTCTTAAAATGTTTCAGCACAACTTGCATTGAAGAACACTGGGGCTTTGTCGCTGAGAACATGGCACTCCTCCCATAGCTTTGCATTGCTTAGCAGGGCTGGTTCAGGAGAGCCACTGGCTAAAGAGGAGCCTTCTGACACAGCCAGCTTGTCGGGGAAGAGAAGGGACTACCAAGGAGGTGGGAGTTCCCAGGAATTAGTACACTAGAGGCCAGTGTTTTCTATGTGAGAAAAAGGAAAAAGACAGTAGAGCAAAAGATCATTTCTGCACAGGACAGAAACCATTTTAGGAGAAGACATAATGGCTTTGCATGGGAGGTAGTGGCCTCAAGTTGTAGTGGGGGAAGCTCAGGTTGATTATTAGGAACAATTTCATCTCCAAAAGAAACAATTTCATCTCCACTGGTGCTGCAGTGGCACAGGCTGCCCAGAGAGGTGTTGGAATCACCATCCCTGGAGGTGCTCCAGAACTGTGTGGATGCAGCACTGAGGGATGTGGTCAGTGGGCATGGTGGGGATATGCTGACAGTTGGAATTACTTGGTGATTTTAGAGGTCTTTTCTAACCTTAATGATTCTATGATTCTATGCAGGAACTCCTCCTTCCTGACCTGACCCTTGGCTGGCATAGAGGACAGGCTGTTTTGGCCAGCCCTGATGCCTGGCTCCCACCTGACAGCTCTGCATCGGCCAGACATGGCTGCCCTCCTGCAGTGGAGTTCAGCCTGTTCTTCCTCCCCCAGCCATCCCCACTGCTCCTTGTCCTCAGTCCCTGCTCTGCACCAAAGAGCTGAGGCACAGACTGGGGCTTTTATTTATGGGGGAGAGATGTCAGAGAGCTGCGAGTGGAAATGATCTGCGCTGATAAGCTTTCTGACTGTATTTTGTTTTACTGAGGCTCTTAACAAATAATCTTTCTGCAATGCAAACCTGGCTTATCAGGCTAATGCAGATTGTCTGAAATCCTTATCTCCATGGGCCAGTTAGCTGGAGTGATCCCCTTTTCACAATGAATAGAGAATGAAGAGCTGAACACAAGCCCTCCCCTTCCTCCTTCCAATCATTGCCATTTACTGGCAGTGAACCAAGTGGCTCTGATTTCCAAACTCATAAATAACACAGGGGCTTTGGAGCAGAGCTGCCCTGTATTGCAGAGCAGTAGATCCATTGCATGGGGTGCCAGAGTGCGAGGGGCAGAGCTGAAGGGGAGGAGGCGGCCACTGGTTTGCTATAGGCTTTAGAGAAGCATGGTCTGGATTTTAGTACTGCGATATTTCTTAATTTGCTCATTGTGTATATAGATTTCCTGTTCCTCTTAAGAGTCAGGTTTGTGTATACCTGGGATTGAATGGCAGCTAAGACAGTTCCGCATGTACAAAAGTAATAGGACAATAAGAATGATAGAATCATCAAGGGCTGGAAAAGACCTCTGGGATCACCAACTCCAACCAGCAGCCCACCCCCACCATGCCCACCAACTACATCCCTCAGTGCCACATCCACACAGTTCTTGAACACCTCCAGGGATGGTGACTCCACCACCTCTCTGGGCAGCCTGTGCTGCTGCATCACATTTCTGAGAAGAAATGTTTCCTAAAATCCTGCTTCCTAAAATCCATGTGTTATAGCAACTAGTAACACCTGAGGGAAAGTTTTACTGTTCTGGCTGTTGAACTCCAAGAAATAAACATATAAAAGTCCACATCTGGGAGCACCTGATGGAACAAAGAGAAGCTGCTGTTATCTGCACATATTTTTGATCAGCAGTGATGTTCTCCCTGCCTAGAATAACATGAGATGAATGCTAGCAGAGCTGTTGTCAGTCCCTCCCGGCACCTGGGCAGATGCCAGTATGAAGGATTAGTTTATCAGCAGAGATGAACTTCCTCAAAGCAAGAGAGCTCTTGTAACCCAGGATGCTGTTTATCCCCCTGTATGATTATAGTTAGCTACTAAGGCCAGGAATGCAAATTACACCAAAGCACAGAAGTGTCTTGGAGATAATTCTACTATGAAACACAGTGACACTGATGCTAGATGATACGTTGGGCACCTTCCATGATGTGCTGCCTCCCAAAAGAACCCAGTTTTGCACAAAGCAGGACAGCCAGCGGCCAGAAGGAGCTCATGCCTCCGGGCAGCCCCAGATGTGAGCCTGAGTCTCTCTGCATCCAGTCCCTCCAAGAAAATGCCTCCAAGAAAGTGGAGATAACTTTGCATGTGAGGATAGCACCTGCAGCATGCCTCTGGTGCCCTTTTCCAGATTTTGCTCTTGTGCTTCTTCCCCAGAAATCAGAAGTGATTTACTTCAGAAGGAGAGCACAAATTGTAGAAACAAATGAGCAGGACGGCTTCCTGATGCTCTGCAACATCCTTATTTAACCAGACGACTGTACTGCATCAGACATTCACGCTGCCGTTGATTGGAGTGAGAAAGATACATTGCATTGCAAATCTGTGGAGGTGGTATCTGTGATGAGTGGCATGAGTCTTCACAACTGTGCTTGTCCCCATGTCATGGTATGGCATTTTTCCTTGAGGAGAGGTGTGAGCAATACAGCCTGACAGGCTGATTGGTGCTGTTAGCGCAGGACAGAGTTTGGTTTGCGTCTGGGTGAGCACAGCAGAAAGCTGACATGCGGTTCTGGCATGCAGAGGACCCTTCTGCCCAGCTGCTTTCTGTACAGACCTTGATGGATCCCATTGGTTTCCCTATGCAGACACATGGGGGACATGGAGAAGCTGTCGATGTCCAAAGACAGTGTCTGCGTCTAGTAATGTCAATGGGCTTGGTTGCATTTTAGCATCCTCAAGGTGAATGCAGACAGATCAGTTAAAGACCACACCATAGAAACCTGCAGCTCCTCAGTCCTCCCCCAGACAATAATAAAAAGATGCCCTCGCTTTTCTTCTTCCTTGAAGACCCCAAGAGAGAATTAGCTGCTGCTGCAGGTGCAGTCGTCCTGCAGGGTGGTGAGAGCAATGAATACTAAGGTTTTTAGCTCAAGCACACTAAGGCTGTTCAGCAGCCATTGGATAATCCCCCGTTAATCAGATTATGTAAATTCCTACTTCAGCATCCCTATCCCATCTCTATCCCTGCTCTCCAAGCTGGAAATAAAAGGCACTCTAAAAAGGAACATTTAAACCACAAAAAGGCAGCACTGCTGAAAGGGGTGGGCAGAGGGTGCTGAGATGTGGAGCAGCAGCGCAGGGCTTTGTTTCTGAGCAGGCGGGTGCTGCTGTTTGGGCAAGCACCAGAGACACCGCCAAAGCACGGGCCAGAGTAGGCATTGTCCATGTGCTCACCCCCCTGTGCTGCAGGACTAACAGCTGGGATGATGCTTTTAGTGACCAAACGAAATGAAAGCTAATAAATAATAATAAAATGTTATTATTAAGATAATAAAAAATGATTGTTGGCAACCTGCCCATTGAGCCTGAACACGTAGCACTGCATCACCTGAACCTGCATTTTGGCTGAGTGCATGCAAGGTAATGACATCCTCCAGCCCTGGGATTCACATGGGGTGGTGTTTCCCTGAAATGCTTGTCCAGAGCTCCAGCAATCACAACAGTGTCTTACAAACATAATGAGCACCAGCCTCAAACTCCAGCTTACAGTCCTCATCTGGTCTCTGAGCCTGTCACTTTTTCATTGCGGCAGGACTGCTATTTTTTCACAAATTAGAGCGGAAAGCTGAGAAAGGCAATAGAGGTCAGCTACAACTGGCAAAGAGGAGCTTATTTATTCTTTGTGCAGCCACTGGAAATCACCCAGGAAGCTAAGCTGACCTACATTTGCTGTATAACAGTCCTGGCTGAAAGCAGCCCCTTTTGTTTGCGACAAAGATGGAAGCTCCTCTCCATGGCAGATGCAACACACTGGATATGAGCTTTTCCGCTCAGATGAGGATTTCACTAGTTCTGCAGTACTCACAGATGGTCAGGAGAGCTTGCTACCCAGTCCTTATAATTCTCACCTTGACAAAAATCTGTCTTCCCTGTGGAAAGCAGAAAGAGATGTAGAGCAGTTGTACTACAGATCAGCAGAATGGAAAGAGTGAGGAGTGATTTCTGCATGCCGTACACCACTGCTGCTTCACAGCAGCCAGTGAAGTTGCATCAGTTGACCTCAGCCATAGAGATGTGTGTAAAACCAGTAGAAACACTGCAATTGAAATTTGAAACAGATGGTACAATTATCAAGGCAGCAGTAAGGACATGCATTTATTGCTGACTAAAAAATAGGATGGTGAAATCTTTAAAAGTAAAGGAAGAAAGCTGTATTTATGGGTGAGAATAGTGAGCACGTCCAAGCTTTCTATGTGAAATGGACTGCAAGATCATAAAGTACTTCTGAGAGGCTGGGGTTGTTGCCATCTCTCTTTGCAAACAGAATCACAGAATCACAGAATTGTAGGGGTTGGAAGGGACCTCCAGAGATCATCGAGTCCAACCCCCCAACAGAAGCATTTCTGGTCCTGCAGAGAAGCAGGGCCAAGCACCAACTATGGGACCTCTCCTTTGAGTTTTCCAACCTCACCCACTCCCTTAGTGCAGCAATATGCACTCGGAAGAGATGCTGGGGAGACTCAGAGCTAATCTTCCTCCATCAAAGAACAAGCCACATGGTTTCACAGACTTGCACATGAAGGAAGAGAACTTGCTAGACAGCACAAAAGCCTGGTCACTCCCTGCACATCAAATGCAGCGAGGAATTTGCTGGATATTACTGGAATTGAATCTCTTGGTCCCTAGTTTTTGCCACTGGTTACAGTGCTGCTGCAGGAGGCACAAACACTTCTATGGCAGGCACCCTCCTGGACCTAAAAGATGGTCAGGAGCTCTCTTGACTCTCAGCTCCTCATTCGTTTGAATCACTCCTTTGAGTAATGTTTATGGGGTGGCTTCATATGGCTGCACACCAGCTGGTCAAGCTCCATGTTGTGTGCCAGTGGAGATTCACTGAGATGAGTGTCTTGCTCTTCTCACTTTTAGGTGAATTCCAGAGAACTTTTAATGTCTGGATATTTCTGTGTCAAGAGGAAAATGAGATGCTTGCCTCTTCCTCCTTGCTGCCACTGTGTGGTTTAGAGGGGTCTGCAGCTCCTCTCTTCTGTGGCTAAAGCATTTTCCTTGAGACTATCAGTGAGTTTCAGCAGTAAAAAGGAAAAGATTTTTAGCTTCTGGAATTAAGCTGAAAAGTGTGGCCAGAATTTAAATCGCCCCCTGATGGGAGTGTTTTGTTAGCACTAATAAGAGATTCAAAAGGTTACATAGAGCTGCAGATGATGTAAGTTTAATATTTCAGCAGTCTGCATGCAGCTGCTGTTCTGAGCCCCACGCAGACTCCTCCAGCTTGCTGTACTCAGAATCTATTGATCTAAATTTTAATTTCGAAGGGCAGACACCCAGATGTGTGTAATTGCTTCTTATTGCTCCCATCTGTAAAAAGCGGCTCTGAACTCACAGCAATGATGTTACTGTGTGTTTACAGCTCCTTGCTGCCCTTTCTCTATCCATCACTGTGTGCTGCTTTCATCAAACTGAAAGAGGTCACCCTCAAAACAATATGAACCCAGGCCCACCTCCTGAAATTGTTGTCCATACTATGGCAGGGATTTCCTGCTCATCTGCAAGAGCTCTGTCGGGGAAATACAGCGTTTGAGGCCTGGCCCAGCATGTAACAAACACTTTCTTTTTCCTATGTGACCATGGCTGTGCACAGGAGCTGCTTCTGTTGGCCTCAGAAGCTGTGTCACAGCAGGGCAGAGCCTTCTGCATCAGCTTGTGTACTGTGCAGTCACATGTGCCAGGAGCAGATTTTCTACCTTTTAGGAAGAAAAATAACTGGAATTACTCTCCTAGAACGTTTTAGGGGCTAAAATTTAAAGGTTAGCATGGCAAATTTCCAAAAGGGGTACATGAAACATAGTAGTGAGGATGTTCATTCTTTGCAATCACCCACAAACATGCTCTTGGCTTCCTTCAAGTGGACAGAATCACAGAATGTTTTGGGTTGGAAGGGACCTTAAACCCCCTCAGTCCCATTGCTGTGCCATGGGACTGGTGGGCTGCCCCACCAGCTCGGGCTGTCCAGGGCCCTGAATGGCCTTGAGTGCCTCCAGGGATGGGGCACATACAGCAGCCCGATGTCCCCAACTCCCACAGCTGCACAAGTGCTTCTCAGCCTTCTCTGTGCATCAGCACCAGGACTGCTCTCACATGTATATCTGAGGAGAGAAACTGGCCACAGTTTCTCTATATAAGCAAGAGAGGCAGAATATAGAGGCAGAATGCAAGTTAACAATAGTATTCTGTTTCTCTTCGACTTTTCAAGAGCTGATTGTGAGTGGCTGCTAAAAACCTATATTTCTTTCAGTGAAGAATTGCCTCAGATTCCAAGGAAGATTTCAGGATGGATGGATCCCTGCAGAAATCTTTGTGAGAAAGAGCCCAAAACACAATATAGCCTTTACTGCTTTCACTATCGTGGTTCCCTTCTCCCTGCCTGCCAGCTGTCCCAGTGTCCTGGTCTTAGCTGCAGGGGTGCCATGCAGAGACAGCTGGGGCTTACTTAGACCTTGCAGGAAGAGAAGGATGGGTTGTGGCCCCCCTTGTAAGGATGAACCTGGCCCTGTGGAGGTCATGAGTGAAACCCATGTCAGACAGCAGCCAGAGCAAGATCCAGCTCTCTGCGCTTACACATAAATGTGAACATAAAACAGCCCATGCAGCCCGTCTCACTACAAGAACAGCCACTTTTCTGGCTGGGTACTCCGTGTTTGGCCAGGGCTCGAAAACCCTGAGCAGTAGGGTTGTCCAAGCACTCAGGGATTAGCAATTTTAGTCTTGCCCTTTTCTGAGCTGGCCAGTCCCGCTGCTGCAGGCAGCGTGCTGACCAGGGGATGCCTGGCAGGCTGTGGTAAGCGACAGGCTGGGGACGCAGCACAGAAAAGGAGCACTCTGCAACTTTCCAATGTAAATTACATGGAAATTAGGCAGCGTGAAGCCAAAGGCCCCTCTGGAATAGGACCTTTAGTTAACATAACACTTGTGCTAAATGAAGCAGTTGACAAAGCTTTCAGGCTGTAGTGCCACTGTTAATTCACCGCATGAAAGCGCTAAAGCTCCGGTTGAGCTCCGCGGGGGAGGAGCTGCCCTGCCGGGACTGAGAGCAGCCGCGTCTTTCCACCGCTGGGACGCTCCGATTGCTGGGGCAGCCCTCAGCAGAGATGTGCAGCGCTTTTAACAGCATACCGTGCGTTTGTTCCAAGGCTGTGCAGAGGCAGTTGGTTTGGGTCTGGGGAAATTCTGTGACTGTTTTCCCACAAAGAGAACCGTTTTCCCGGGGCACAGGACAAATCAGTCTGCGTTACCAACATAACCGTGGTGTTCAGAGGTCATCTCAGACATTCCCACACCTTCTGACCTTCTCCCTGGAGAGTAAGCCTGACAAAGAGGTGGTCTGGGCTACATCAGGACCCTACAGCATCCCCTCTGCCGGCCCCGTGCTGAGGGGCACCCTTGCACATAAGGCTCACTCCTCAGTGCCTCCTTCCTGCATTGGCAGTCTGTGTTCTGTTTCTTGCAGTCATATTTGAGCTTGTTGGCTGCTGTCACAGAGCTCAGAGGGTGTCCAGAAACATTTACAGGCTCAGAGCTAATTAAATAAATAAACTAATATTTTTAAGGAAAAATTTTGATTTTGCTACAAGCACTTCCCATTTTTTTCCCCAGATGTACTTCGACATCTGACCCAGCCAGTGCTGTGCCTGGGCTAGTAGGTACAGTTCCCTCTGTCCCTACAGAAAGAGGCAGGGACTGGTGTCTAGGAGAGAAAAGGCAGGACAGAGAAAATCTCCCGGGAGATGCAAAGCAAGCTCCTGGATTGCTAGGACCAGTGGTGACACGCGCCAGACAAAGGACCTGCTATTCTATAAATGAGGCAGCCAGGACCAGCACCAGGCTGACTCCATCCAGCGAGAGCGAGCTCTGTGGCCAGGCACGGCAAGAGCTGCTAGGGAGCGGGAAAAGGACGCGTCTGATTTCGCTGTCCCTTCATCTGCTGTCCTGGTTTGCTGAGCCTCAAGCACCTGTGACCAGAAACGTAAGTGACAATTTACCTGCCTCTGTGCAGAACTTCATCCCATCTCCTGGGCTTACCTTGCAATTTTCTTAGGAATGCCGATGTTTCCTTTCTGAAACACACAGCAGGGAATATCTTCCAGGAAGGAATTTCTGCAATTACATTTTACCATTCCCTAGATTCCTCTTTATTGTCATGGTACTTCAGAATCTTGTCATCAAAAAGCTAAAAGTAAGGCACCTTATCTGACAGAACAGTTACAGAAACAGTTGCGTTTAATCAAGCAAAGTAACTGTATTCCCCTAATTTTGTGCCAAGAATTTCCAGTTCTTAGCATCTACTAAGAAGACTCAGTTAATCAGCTTCACACCAGGAGAAATTAGTTTTTGTTTTTACTGTTTTGGGAAGAAATGTCCTTACATTATGACCTTGCAATTACACATTAGGCAAACTCATTTATACTACCAGAAAGTGCTGTAATCAGTCGTTGCATTTGGGTGAAATGATTATATAGAGCACCACAAGCTCCCTGAGAAATAAATGAATTCTACAGTGTTTGATATTTGTAACAAATTATTTGTGAAAGCACAGAGAAGCATACATTTGCCAGAATTTGTTATATGTTTACGAACTAGATAGACTGTGTGGAAATCCTATGAATGTGTAAATAAATAAGGATGCAAAGAAAGAGCTTCAAACTTCAAGCCTCATGTACTTAACAACAACCCATTACTTTACTGGTCATATGTCTTACAGCTGATGAGTCTGCACTATACATTACATTCCAAATTTGTTCCAGTTTAGTAGTTTACTTAGCAGGAAAAGTTTAAGGACATCATTATTCATTTAAGTTCAGCTGTAAAACATAAACAACTCTCAGACCTAAAAAAATTAAAATAAAAATAAAAAAAAAAATTGAAGCTGCCCAATGCAGAACGGGTTAATATTTCCAGGGCTAATAGAGCTATATTTGCCTGAGATTGTCAATAAATAATAAGAGCATTTTTTCTAAGGTAGTCATCCCTATTTTTCTTGCTTTCCATGAAACAGTAAAGGATGATACATGGTTTGTAGAACCCATCTCCACTCTGTACTTATCGTTTCAGACACGCACACACACAAAACACCACAATAGAAAAAGCAAAACAGGGCCAAAATAAACACCGCTTGCTCTTACTGCCTGTTTGAATATATAAGTTTAGGCTGGGTATCAGGAAACACTTCTTTACAGAAAGAGTTGTTAAGCACTGGAATAGGCTCCCCAGGGAGGTGGTTGAGTCACCATCCCTGGATGTGTTTAAAAATCGTTTGGATGTGGTGCTCAGGGACATGATTTAGCAGAGGGTTGTTACAATTAGGGTACTATGGTTAGGCTGTGGTTGGACTCAATCATCTTTTCCAACCTAAGTGATTCTATGATTCTGATTATTACAGTGGTCACAGCACGAGCAGACAATTGAAGAAATGAGCAGCTCCCAGTGCCAGCAAGCTTGGAGCATGATCTGGGACTGAAACACAGGTGCCCACAAGAGAGGGCTGTGGGCTGCAGACCTGAATGCTGACCTTTCTGTAAGGCACTGTCCCATGCAGGTTAGCAGTGTGACACACCTGTGGGAAACCACAGTCCTTGTTTTGTGTTGATTTGTGTCACACCTCTGGAAGTGAAGCTTTGTTGTGGTGGGTATGTTTCTCCACACTTTTGCTGACTCAATTAATTCCTGGTATGATGCCATGGTAGCCTGTTTTAAGTCATTTTTGGTAGGAAGGTGATACATTGCACACAAATAACTTTTCAAACTTTTGCTCCTACTGAAGCCAGAGACAGATTTGCTACCAACCTCAGAGTACACTTGGATAGAACGCAAAAGCCAAACTTCATCTTGTTTGTATCCTAAAATACCATCACATCCACATTCTCCTGAGGCAAATGTCCCTTATGGCATTGTCCTTCTCCCTCTGCTCCTCACAGCTCCCTCTGACAGAGCCAGCTGCTGCAGACTTGTCTTTGCTGAGCTGAGAGACAGGTGGTATCTTATCATCCCCCATCTTCATGTGGCAGGCCTCCAGTGAGGATTACCCTATGTAAGGAGCTAGTAGATGATGTCTGTGTACAGCAGGGCTCTGCACACAAGTCTGGCAAAGAACGGAGTCCCTGAAGAGCTCCTGGAAGAAGACTTATCTGTTTTTTTCCTTCTGTGTTAATACTGTGGCACCACAATAGCGTCCACACGTAACATTTGGGAAATTAACTCAACAGAGACTGTTTTTAAATGAAACCCAGTGGAGCTGTAATTGAGGCTTTGTCTCAAGAGAGCCATACTAGAGATGGGATGAGGAAGACAGAGAAGATTTATTACAAAATGTCTCCCAGATCTTCTTGAATAGACAGTAACATCTGTGCAAGTTTAGCCTCAAAAAACAATAATAATAATAATAAAGTGTAGCTAGAGTTCCTGGTCAAATGTCCCTTTCTATTCTGTTGTGCATAGCAAGCTATTGTGTCCAAGTCAACACAGTAGACATCGGTTTAACAAAACTGCTACAGCACATAAGTGGCATTTTTGCTTTGCATAGGGCTGTGGTGTAGTTCAGTTTTACTGCAAAGGAACATAAAAAGCTTGACAAGTGAGAATCTAGAGGAAAAATAATCCTGTGTGCACAACATTTATGGCATGGTCTCAACCTCGTATTTTGCTCCCTGCCAAATGTCTGTTGGGTGACAGCCCTCTGCTTTCCCAATCTACTTTTCCCAAGGCAGTCTTAGGCAACACAACAGGAAGGTGCCCAAGCTCAAAGGCCAGCAGGGAAGGCTGATTTCACTGAAATTTCACTGGTGACTGATGGAGAGCAGTGAGCTTACTCCTCTGCTAGAGATGTGCACCTTCTAGGTGGGCAACCAGGGCTAACAGTGGCAAGGCTGGCTGTGGAGAAACCTGCCTTCTGAGACTGCAATCACATGTAGTTTGGGCAAGTACCCTTCAATGCAGAGGCTGCCTTAAGCTTGTGACCATTACAGTGCTCTGTTGAAGATAACTCCAGTGATGTGCCTTTTCAAAAGGTCTGACAAGAGGACAGTGCAGCTGGGAGTGCTCTATAAGAGCTGCTCTTAGCCAGGAGAGCTCCAAGAGATTTCACTGTGCGCATTTTGTCCCATGTTTACAGATCATACAAAAGGTAAACCACCCTGTCAGTGCTGACTATTCATTATGGTGCTTTTGCTCCTCTGCTGCACTTTGTACTGCATGATTGCCAGAAAACACTCCTGATAGAGGCACGAGGCAGTGGAAGGAGCCCTTGTTTAATGCTGAAGTAGCTCCTCTTCCTACACCTGGCTTAAAACAAAATGAAGCTCCCTTACAGATGTATGGAATCACTCTGTGAGAGCTGGGAGCAAGCACTCAGCTTCACCGCACTGGCCCAGCACTACCAATGCCTGGTGCAGTTGGGCCACTGTGAGCTGGGCCTTTCCCCAGCTGAGTCATACAAACACATAGACAGCTTCCTCTCCAAAAACATAGAATCATAGAATTGCTCAGGTTGGAAAAGACCTTAAAGATTATCAACTCCAACCGTAACCAAATCATACCACTCTAACAACCCATCACTATCTGAAACAGACTAATGATGGGTAGAAGGGACATGCAGGGGCAAAGAATTATCAGGAATGAGGACAGCAGCACAGCTCCTAATGGCCGGCACGGCTTTGTCTCACTGACCTGTGCTGTGCTCTACCTATGACTTGTCCACCAGTGTTCTGATGGGGTATGGGGATGTAGCACGTGAGAAGGATATGGGAGTACTCAGGATAGCTGAGGGGAACAAGTTCCTAGAGGAGTGCTGCTCCTCCAGCAGTCCACTGAGCTGGGGCATGTCATCACCCCCCTCTCTCCCTTCCCCTCTTGGCCCAAGGGAAGTCCTTCAGACCTGTGCGAACAGAGTGTGGTTCAGCTGCAGAGAGTTCAAGATTATTTCTCCTACAGAGAGGAGAAAAAAAAGTCACACGTGTTATTGATAGGCAGCGTAATGTCCTGTGACATCCATGCTCAATCTTTGCACGGCACTGAGTCCTGTGCTCCACGGCTGGCATGAAGCTGAAGAGGAAAACAATGAGCTTCCTCTTTCTGCTCTTCTCCATGTTGCATTGATGCAAAGTGAACAAAGCATGGCTGTGGGCAGCTCTATTGGCGATCTCTGCTCCCCGTGGCAGATCAGGCTGCCAGCACCTGCCTGGTGCCAGATCCAGGCACCACCCGCTGCTCTACAGTCATTTACCTCAGAGCTGAAGGGACTTCACAAAATCGATGTGTTAAATAACCAGTTTTAGCAGGCACGGGGCTTCTTCCCCTATGGAGTAACAGCATGGCATTACGGGTTTACTAGCAGCACTCCAATTCTTGCTGGCAGCAGGCATCTGCTGTCTGATTAAGATTTGCAGGAGTGGGTCTCCAGTGGCTAGTTTCAACATGGATTTAACTTCAGCGAGGTCAAAGGTATAAACTGAGGGAGGAACTTTCTCCTCCAAGATCTTTATTTAATAGCAACCTGCTAATTATGATAGAGTGCTGGGCTGCTGGGGAGTCCCCTGCCAGCCCTTGGACATTAAATGCTGGCTCGGGGCCGTTTGCCAGGGAAGTCCTTGCAGAGATGGTGCTCTGTCCCCAGGCTGGAGCAGCTGCTGCTGGAATTGCCTGAGCAGCTCTTGCACGGTGCTGCCACCGAGGGAGAGATCTTCATCTCTGCCATTGTTTACTCTTTTGTCTGGTGACACTTGCGGCTGCACTAGCCACAGCCAGATTTTTTTTTTCCCCCTATTTTTGTGCTTTTCAAAAGGGTAGGCAGGAGGTGGAAAGAGCTTCAGTTATCTGTTCGGTGGGTGGCAGTGTTTTGTTTTTCTCTCGCTGGCTGTCAGGGCGGATTCACTGCTGAGCTGTGGTTATGGCTCTGCACAATTCTCTTTACATGCTGCAGATGTGGATCTCAGCTCATGAAGATGCACTTAACTACTGTTTCTGGATTTGCCTCCCTGATCCCAGTTAAATCCTGTCCTCAATGGCAACGTTTTGAACTGCAGTGTTACTCCACCAGTAAAAATGGTGTAACCCTCCAGATTTACATTCTTCTGAGCAGAATTAATCCTCTTGGATCTAGGCAGGATTGCCTTCCCATTTTCCTCCTTCATCACATAAATGTGGGCTGTTAGCCTGTAGCTGGCAGAGATGACCAGAAAGCACTGAATAATCCAGGTGTGCAGGATAAAGCAATTTGTCTGCAGTATGTGGAAACAAAGTGGTGATTTCTGCAGAGATTTAAAATGGGCTGGTGCAATACAAATTGCACGCAGCCACCAGCCAATACATATTTTACGCACTGCACCAGGAAAGCTGAAGAATATATTGCTCAGACGTGCAGCATTAGTGAAGATCCGAAGCTGCACGCAATTTCACATTGAAAGCCAAGCCTGGTGGGGAGGGCTGGAGAGAAGGAGGGAGGAGGAGGGAAGGAATGAGACAAAAGGAATGGAAATCAGATGCTTTGTCAGTGAACTCGCTGCTCCTTGACTGGAAGGTGCCATAGTTAGAGAAAATTGGAAGGGTGTGTTGGTGATGATGTGAGGAATTAAGCTGTGTTGAAACGTTAACATTGGGCAGTCGTGGACTAGGCACATTCTTCTCTCACCTTTCCAGCAGAACCTCCCAGAGAAACAATGAGATTATGTGAAGCACCAAGACAGTGAGGAGCGAGAGGACTGAGATGTAAGGTGGAGAGGCTGTGGAGGTGATTTACAGCTGCAGGGACCTCCCTGTACAGGCACTAGAGCAGGAGGAGGTAGCAGGGCGGGGGAAGCTGCTGTTTGCTGATCTTGAACAAATGTCAGAAATACAAGCACACACTTTTGAAGTGTAAAGCAGGCACTGGTCTCACAAAGGCATCTATTTGCTGACGAGGCTTGTGACCACAGATACAGCATTGTCCTTTCCAAGCGAAAGAGGAGAGAGACAAAGGCAGCGTGGTGCGAAGGAGCAGGCTGGGGGTTATTTCTCCACCATAACGCTGCTAAAGTGACGAGGTGACCACGCTCCAGTTCGCAGCACTGACCTGTTCTCACGGAGTGCTGTGCCGGGTGCTATGCAGCAGGAGGAAGCAGTCGAGCTTCCACCGGCATTCACGACTGAGATGCAAACAAACAGAGCAGGGTACCAGAATGATAGCACATGGATGGGAATGGAACACAGTCCACCCAGACCACTAGAACAAACAAGGAGGCCCAAATAATCTTCCCTAGTTTATAAAAAAACAACTGTTTTGCACACAGATAAATTTATTCTAAAACAAGCAAACAAACAAACTGAACCAAACTGAAACAGAAAAGGGTGGAGAGAAGTGGGTGGTGCTCTGAATTTCATATGAATCCAAGCAGCTGCTTGGAAGAATAAAATTGTAATGGCAAAAATTTTGCCTTGGGGAATGAACATGCTGCAGCTGACAGAAGCACTGGAGGACAATGCTTGAAATCTATTTTCCTGACTTGGCAGCATTATTGCCTGAAAGGTGCATGCTAGCTCTTCCAGGTGAGTGCAGAGGACAAAGAAGGATTGTCCACAATGCACAAACTCAAAGTAATATTCAGAGTAGGAAGGCAATTTAATTTTTTTAAAATAAAATATACTGTTTAAAAAGACAATCTCCATTTGGATTGAGAAATGGGTCTCAATGCAAGTTTACAAAAACAGGAAGAACCCTCAGCCACCTAAAATACTAGAGCTAGTTTTTAACAGGAGCTGCTCATGAAACAAGCACATTCTGATCAGACAACTTTCTTGTCCCCTTAAGGCGGTGTAGACAACTGGGCTGACGGTAGTTCCAACCTTCTACTAAAATAGCAGTGAGGTAGCAGTGTAGAAGCTACAGATGAGACCACCTGGGAGCACAACCATATATAGTCTACATGAGTGCGTCTCTGATGGAGGTGTCTGAATGTGGCTCCAACATGATTTATGGCCCTACAGCTGTGTTTGCCTGGTGATTTGCAAGGAGTGTTAGACTGTGAAGTGAAGGTGCTGAGAGGGGACTTCCCGTCTGCTGTGCGTGTCTTGCCTCCCTGCCAAGGAAGACCCACTTGATCTCTGTGTCACAGTGGGATTGCTTTACTCACCCAGAATTTTGCCACATGCTTCGATGAAGGTGAGCACCTCGCACAGCATGAGGCTTCTTCACATGGCTATGGCTTCGTAGCAGGGATCTCCAGTGTTTTCCGTTCTGAGCGTGAGGAGCGTTGCCTCCCCTGCTTTGCAGCCTCTAGGACTGCCCTGAGAGTGAATTTGCTGATTAATACAAAGAGCTGAGAGTTTCACATTCATGAGAGAGAAGCTGGAAGCATTTGTCCTTTAGTCCCTTTGCTGTCGATAGTTTTCTCTGCTCCAGCTGTCTGCATGCCATTGGCATAAAAAAAACACTTCAGAAATGGAAGAGTGAATATCTCCCACACGGCTGTGAGGCAGAAGGGAAGGCTTTTGAGAGGGAACTACAGCCATCAGATATCTCTGAGCAGAACTTGAGGGCTTTCCTGGGAAATGGAAATGAGCAAGAACAGCAGGGTGGCCTGACAGCCAGTCTCCCATGGGCTGAAAACATCAATGAGCAGGATTAGGTGAATTCCAAAAGTTTTTGACAACGTTTCTAATAAATGGCATTTAAAACCACCCATTGCACCTAGCACAGCAGTGTCCTGTTTCCAGGTCTGTTCTGGGCACTGGGTCCCCTTTGTTGCTCAGCACTGTGAAGCAGCATGGCCAGTAACATCTGCATGGACTTTTGGAATGCCTGCACATTTTGTAGGCATCACATTGTCCCTTTACAGCCTGTGAACCCTGCCCAGGAGCACTCGTGGCATTTGTGGCTTAGTCTTAGCAGATCTCAGAGGCTAAAATAGAAGCCTAAGTGTACTGAACCGGAGAATCCCTGTCACCAGCAGTGAGCCATCAATGTGGGCAGGGAACCAGATCATTGCTTCCCTGGAGAAATCTTCTAAAATAACCTAAAGTAATCCTAAAGTAACCATGTGTTCATTATCATCAGCTGTTGCCTTCTGAAGGCCCCTGCTGAAGGTCCACCTATGTATGGCTTATCTCCTGCTATACTCTGAAACTTGGGACAGGTGGGAACAGCCCCCAAGAAGGTGTGAAATGGGCCTTGATAAACGTGGGTGTTTTGTCATGGTCCTGCCCACCCCTCCCTTCTTACCCTGCAAGAAGTGCTCAGGTGCCCCACACAGCCTGCTGAGAGGACTGAAGTGGAGGCTAAAGGGAGTTTTCCTGTGAGAGAACCTTAGGAGGCTGGAGAAGCTGGGATAAAGGCAGCATTGCGGGGCTGTACAAGGAAATTAAATTCATTTACTCTTTTGTGAAATTTTTATTGGACTCTGGTGTCTGCAGCTGCTATGTCTATGATTGTGGATTTATACTGAGACATAATTTCTAAAAGTGGGGTGAATCTGTGTGTGCAGGGCAACGATATCAGCCACAGAGGGCAACAATTAAGAATTCCTAGCATCATGACCAAGTGTTCACAGCTGCCACAGAGGTGATGCCCAGATGCCACAAAGGCATGCCCAGAGCATCAGCCTGCAGGAAAGTCAGGGATATCTAGCACTCAAGATCCATCTCCTTTACTTTACAGCACCTTGAAAATGACCAGGAAGATCTTCACCAACACCAGGGAGCGATGGAGGCAGCAAAATGTCAACAGCGCCTTTGCCAAGCTGAGGAAACTTATTCCCACCCATCCACCAGACAAAAAACTGAGCAAGAATGAGACACTACGGCTAGCTATGAGATACATCAACTTCCTTGTCAAGGTGCTGGGAGAGCCAGGCCTGCAGCAGACAGCAGTGGCAGCACGAGGCAGCATCCTGGGATTCTTCCAGCAAGCCCCATGCTTGCAGAGTATGGAGGAGCTAACTCTCATTGAAAGCTGTGGTGCCTCTTCTCCTAGCATGAGCAGCAACATTGCAGAATGCTGGTCAGAGACTTCATCTCCTTAGCAGAGAACGAGAGACGCTGTCTTGGTGTTAGTCTGATAGTCACTATCTTTGTGGGTTGCCTGTCTATGTACAATGATGATTTATTTGTATTTATTACTGCTTTATTTAAGTTTCCATTTAATGGCAAAGGAATTCCTTGGTCAGCTAGCAATTGAAAGAGCAATTGAAAGAGGTCATGCTCTGGGAACTAGGAAAGACTCACTGCTGTAACAGACAATTCTAAGCCAGAAAAGCCACTGCCCTGACCTCCTCTATCAGTTGGGGCCATAGAAATCCATCCAGTGGTTCTGTCAGGGGAAGAGATTATTCTTCCTTGGCATTTTGAAGAAGCACTCTGAGCTTAAGAAATGATGAATGTGCCACAAAACGTGTCCAAAAAGACACCTGGCCATGGCAGTGAAAGGTTTTGAGGGATGTTGTATTTTCTCCAGTCCTCCACTGCTGGTTCTAGTAACCACCTGCATTCACTGCAAATCTTATTTCCAACTTGAACTTCTTTGAAAATACAAATCCTGACCCTTGAACCTGGCTACATCTTTATCAGACTGGAGGAATCCCTAATATTACAGCAAAATGCTATTTAACAAAATTTAAAATTAGCTTGAAACAAAAGTGTTGTTTTAAAATAAAGGTAGAGTCAAAGATGAATTTCAGAGAAATCTGTGAAGCCTATACCTAGCAGTACACAGCATGTGTACATGAAGGAAGCTGGCTGACTACACTCCAGCTGCTATCAAAACCCATCAAGCAGATTGCTGGCTAAATGCCTTTGTTCTTCAACAGCTGTAAAAACAGGGGAAGCCCTCGTTCTGAGCAAGAGGTCTCAGGAAAAAGGCCTGAATGACACTCTCAGAAAACCTTTATGGAACACAAGCGACCACTGCCCTTCTCGTGCACAGGTGGGATGTAATGAGCAATGTGCTCTAGTGCCTGTTTGGCACAGGCTGCATGCCAGGTGTCTTGGCAGCCACCATGCTGTATTCAGGCAATGAGCAGGATGAGCAGAGTTTTGTGAGGGTGATCACTGTGGGTTGTTACACAAATCAATTCCCTGAATTATAACCTGTATCAGAAAAGATTTGTCCTGCTCATTGCAAAGGTACAAAGCTGCTGAGAGCAAGAGAAAAAATTACGTTGGGCTCAAGTAGACCTTCTTCAATGTTAACACATATTTCCTTTGACAAAAGTCCTTTCTATTTCCAAATGAAACAAGGTACGTGTCAGTGTTTAGAAAAAACTCTATGGCAGGTAAAGAAACAGATCATCCACATGCCAAAGCATCTCCCTGGGCTGTTTCTTCTTATTTGTGACACAGGGAGCTGCCTTCAGGAAGCGGAGACAGGGCTTGTTTAGGTAACAAATACAGCCCTTCTACCTGAGGGTATTTGCCACCCACAGCTCAGCTGCATTTAAAGCTTCACCAAACAGCAGGCATACTTTTCTCCTTCCTCCTTGGACAGGTCTGGTTCTTGTGAAGTGCATCTTGTGCTGCTTAATGCACTGACAGAACAACACTGCTCACTCCGTACAGGGTTGATGCTGTGGGGTGCAGGAATATCACTGGAAACCTTTGACCAAAAGAAAAAAAAGTTTAAATGGTTAATGACCATCTTGTTTCCGAACACTGTGAATCTCCACTTGCTTGTTCCTGCATTACTGAGTTCTGAGGGCTAAAGATGGTACAGGAGAGCAGCTGAGTGGAAACACATAGGAGTCTTTTGCATGGTCTGTGCAACTAGCACTGCCTTCTCCCCACCTCTGCATCCAAGGTAATGAGACAAGATGTTCTTCTAGCTTTTCAATGAATTAGTCCAAATAAATCAGAGCACTGATTGGTGAAGTGTGATTGTGTTCTTTGTTCTATCAGCCACTTGCTGTCCTAAGAAACATGTGTCACCAAGACAAGTCAAAGTATCTCATCAGCAGAATTATTGCCTGGGGAAGGCAAAAGGAAACCTGTCAGTTCTGCAATGTAACGTGCTTGTAATATTCCCTATCCCTTCAAGTTCCTTTCTCAGTATTGTTTTGGTTCTCATCAGTGTTTTCTTTCTTCTTCTCCATTTAGGAGCCCCCTACTTTCACATCCCATGTGTATTTGACTAAATCTATTGGCCAAAGAGTTTTTTGTCAGGTTGTTTTTTTTTTTCCTTCGTGTTTTGGGGATTTCTTATCTGTACAATCAGGAACAAATATGGTGTGCCTGATCACGTTTTGCGCTACATTATGTTATTTAACATCTAATATATTCCAAATAAATTATTTAAGAAATGAATCTCTCTTTGTCCGTAAAAATTTCTCTAAAATTTTGTTTTACAGTTGCATACCACTTGGCAGAGGATATCAGATTCACTGCAATGTAATTTCCAGTAAATATTCATTCTTCTATTTAGACCTTATGCAAGATTCTTGATCTTAGAAACAACTTGGAAGTAATATCAGATGACAGACAACGTTAGGAATTCTTTGTTTTTTGTCACTAATACTTTCTGGTGATTTTCCAACTCAAAACATTCAATGGTACTTTATGATGTGCAAGAGAGGCATGTTTGTGCAAAACATGCCTGAGAAAGATTTCCCAGGGGATTCTATATAAAAATAATGAAATCGGCAAATGTGAACTTGAAGATATGTATTTATACCATGCAAGGCTATGTCAACTCAGAGAGGATCTTCTGCTTGCTGCAGGTAATGCCACACTGGTTGGTACACTCAAAATTGTCTGGGAAGATAATGGCTCCTGTGGCATGGAGATCTACCACATCAGTTGTAGCTGGCTGAAAACATCTCTCACATATCTTGGCAGTGGCAAAACCTTAGTATAAATGACATAATAGTCACTTATACTAAGGTTTATAGTAATAGTCCCTAATAGTAAGATCCCTACTGTGTCTGCTACAGGTATCTAGTAGTGCTAAAGTGGGTTGAGTGGCACTTTTTTCCTTTTTTTGGGGGGGGCAGGGGGAGGAGGGAGAGGTGTAAGGGGAATAACATGGCTCTTAATACTGCATGGAAAACTAATTAAGGTGGTCATCTTATAGAAGAATTTTTGGTGTCTCCAGATAGAAAATGGTATGATGCAAGGTTAAAAAATAAGTTATGTTTCTCTCCAACTCATGGCACATGCTAGCTTGAGTGGAGTGAGGCGTCCTCACATGCCTTTGTGAAGCAGAAATCCTGATGAATCATTCCTTTACTCAGAATTTCCATGAAGATCAACAGAAGAATGTATCTCCACATTTCAGACTGAATGAGGATTACCTTTTACAGAGGGTGGCTGCCAGGACTGCCAGTAGAGAAGTGGCACTCTTCTGCTATTGTAGAACCTAGGGGAACTGTTGCCAGTAAAGCTTAAGTTTAAGTTAACCACAGCACCCCTAAGAACAAGACTGTTGTCCAGACTTGTGTTCATCATTTGGTCTTCCACATTCTCAGTATCTGCTTCGTGCCTATGGATCGTAACTGAAGTCTCCTTAGAGACTGGGGTTGAGTAAAGGAAGAAAAGTGCTGAGATCATGTCTTGCAAGAAGGCTCTAGTGTTGTGTGAATTCTAGTGAGGGCCAGCCTGTGGTCAGAGGGAGGCCAGGCATAAAGTCAGGGTTTTGTCCTGGGATTCAGTGGATTCAAATCCTAGCTGACATGAAACATACTGCATCTAGAACTGCATGTTGTGCAATGCATACACAGATCTGGATGGTGCTTTTTTTTCTTTTTTCTTTTTTTTTTTTAAAACCTAGATGTGTTGTTGTTCAGATTGGGACAATTTTGCAGTAAGACATACATGCACTCAGCAGCCTTATTAGTTATAGTGAGCCTAAATCAGGGAGGATGAGGCTACAGTGGACTTAAGGGAGACCCACACGATTCCTGAGTCAGCCAATGTAAATGGCAAAAAGGTGTTATTTAGGACACTAAGATACATCTCAGCATCTTGTTCTGAGCTCGAAGTAGAAGCTGCAGCACCAAGGTGTTCCAGAGACGCACAATTAAGGAAATATTTAATAATTTATCTTCCCATATCTAACTGTCTCCCATGAATTTATCTGCTGCTAGAGAATGATATGCAGTGGCCATAGCTAAAGCAGTGTGAGCAAGGCAGATCTGACTTTTGTCCTTTGAAGGCTGGGTGATGAAAAGAGGTGGAGAGAATAGGCGACTTAACTACTGACCTGTGGGGCAGAGGTCACTTGAGAGCCAATCTTAAATCTAAAGGCCAAAGACAAAGTGTCAGAATAGAAATCCATCAGTTTTCAGGGATATAATTGTATTTTTAGTGCAGCAGCTGCTATGAGAATTGAAAGGGGGAAGGTGGATATAAGCGAAGAAGCTCAAACAAGTGGAGAGGTAACAGAAAGTAGACAGGTTACTCTGTATCTGATCAAGAAATGCATTTGCTTGGATTTATCATCATTGTGCTGTTGATAAGCTAACCCTAGAGTTTTCACCACACTCTGGGTCGGTCCAGGTCTTCTCTGTGAGAAACAGACTCATCCCATTGTATTCTCCGCCAGCCCCCTTCCTATGTGTGTGAACAAGTGCATATCCCATCCCTCCATGGTTTGTTTTTCTGCCACATATTGCAAAACCAATAGTGCACAAATGAGGGTCCTCTGCTAAGTTCCAGCTTTAGCATCTTCTGGAAAGAGATCCCTCTGGCAAAAACACAGACAAAGAGCAGCCATCTTTTGGGCGAAACGCCTGGAACACAAATCTTATGAAGAGCAGCTGAGAAAACTGGGATTGGTCAGACTAAAGAGGAGGCACAGGAAAGACCTTATTGATCTCTACACTCACCTGAAAGAGAGTTGTGGCAAAGTGGGGGTTGTCTTCGTTTCCCAGATAACAGTGATAGGATGAGAGGGAATGGTCTCAAGCTGGGGAGATTCAGGTTATTAGGAAGAACTGGAACAGGCTGCCCAGGGAGGTGATGGAATCACCATCTTTTAAGCAAAGTATAGATGCAGTACTTGGGGACATGGTTTAGCAGACAATATTGGTGGTAGATGGGTGGTTGATCTAGATGATTTTAGAGTTTTTTTCTGACCTTAATGGCTCTAAAATTCTGTGTCTGCAATTCTTCTGCTGAATGTCAGTGTCACAAAAGAGCATAGGGGTGGCTCAGGATGAAGGGTAGGAAGAAGTCCTTGTTTAGGGTCTCAGTATGGACTACACTGGGCCTCAGATGTGTCTTCCAACTTTTGTGTTGGCAAGCAAAGCAGGGAGGTATTCACAGGTAGAGGGAAGAAGTTTCCCAAGACCCCACTTTTCTGTTCCATTACACCTGGCTAGTTCTGAACAACACTGAATAGCTCAGACCTGGGGAAGAGCCTTCACACTGTTCAAGGTTAGCCATGAAATACCTCTGTATGATGCTTAAGAAACCTGTCAATGCTGAACAGGGGTGAACCCAGGATGCAGATCATTGTTAACGGTGGAGTTGGATTATAGCATTCATTTCTTGGTTTTGGCAAACGTTAGATGTCCAGGAGCTGAGAGAGGCTAGGAACAATCAATATTAAATCTTCATCAAATCAAAGAGGATTACTGTGTTCTGATAGGTAGGTATATAACCAGCTAAAATATGATCTACAGAAATTCCAGATTCAAGGCTACGTTATTAAATTCAAGCTTTAAAAGGGTTTACACATACTGGAAAGATGTGAGGACTTCAAAGAGGAATCTACAATGGCTAAAAGTACTCAGACTGGAAGGAGGTTATTAGACCTAGTAAACTAGGCACAGAAATTCAGGCCAACTGACTGTATTTTACCGCCTGTAGGGTAACAAATGTTTCAGAAGAAAGTATTTGGCCCTATTAAGAGCTGAGTAACAGTTTCTGATGTGATCTCTGTCACCCTGAATGGGAAAAGCCCACTGCCAAATGTGAGGATGGCTGCCGGCGCACCAGAGCAAGTGAGCCTGGCAGGCTGTGTTTGCCAAAAGCATTCAGCACTGGCACTGCTTTGGGTGGGAAATGTTCCCTTTGCTGCAAAGGCAGCAGAAATAACTTGGTGCTGAAGGGAGCTGCCCTTTCTGGCTCCTCTTTTCTCTGTGTTTTCACACACAGAAGAGCTGCCAGCTGTTGTGGGATGAACATGCCCAGCCAAAGCATTTGGCAGAGGATATTCCAGTCTTAAAGGACACGTTTCTGCATAGACACAATGCAAACGGGTGTTCCCCAACACCTGGATATGGGCATGAGGAGAAACACTCATTACAGGCAGTGTTAGCAGACACATTTTACCAATCTACTTTGATCTGGTGAGCAGATTAGAAAACATTTGTATACATATTCCTCTCATCATCTATTGGACCTTTGCTAAAGCTCACTTCCGCTCATGTGCAAATTTTGTCTTTAATTCTTCTTTCAGATGAAGGGAAAAGAAAAATAACAAAAATGAAAAGGAAATACCTTTGAAAGTGAGAGAAAGCACGTATGATGAATCTTATATGTCTGGCACACTTGTCTCGTGGGTGCATAGACTTCCTCTGTGTTACTTATGTATATGTCATCAAAACAGAACACTATCATCTCATTTCTGCTACACTTAATAAATAAATCAGATTGTCAGGTAATTCAGAAAGCTCTATGCAGAGACTCCTATTAATTTCAAACATTTCCAGAGTGTTTTCCAGCAGCACAGGCAGCTGAAACAATACATAGAAGTATTAATTATCTTTTTAATATCTTAATACGTTTTATGTTTTTGTTATACGTTTGATATATCGATTGCCTACTTCTAAAGGTAAATAAGTGAAAATGATGGTAAAATGATAAAAAAAAAAAACACGTTTCTTTACTTCTTCTCACTACATCATTTAAACACTTTGAACAGTTCTCAACCATGTGCTGTTAAGGTAAATAGAAGCACAAATAGTATTTCTTCTTGAAATCTACAGGTTTGCATCAGCCATGCGCTTGTCATAAATACTGCCTGAAAGCTTGACTTCCTCTGATATTTATGTTTGCTTTTATCCTGCCTCTGAAGTACTGAAGTCTAAGGCTGAGGTTCACAATAAAACTCCTGATCTTGAGGGCTCAACTTAAAACATTTCAGGGTTGTCATGAGTGCTTTTTGGGGTGCTTTCTGGGTAGGGAGCTTTTATGGTTTACCTTGTAATTTCTGACCATGTGTGCTTTTAAGATACCTCAGAAAGATGAATGTGAATCCACATGGAAGAGCTGGCTGTGCAGAAGCAGCTCTGGAAGGCATGTGAAGACTTTTACTAAGTCAGTGATTTCATATTGCTTTCTGTGTATATAAAAATGCATAGTCTCTAGCTGCTTTTAAAACCTGTGACTATGGATTTGTGTCTTCAGTTCTGTAGGAAGGTTCTTTTCACAGCAAGAGCAGGAAGGTGCTAAATAGGGCAGGCACTAAGGCAATCAAGCAGGTTAGTTACCAATTTTAGCAATGCAAGCTCACTACAAGAAAAACAACAACAACAACAAAAACCAAAGCAATAAAAATCCCCACCACACTCCACCACCCCCACTCAGGAGGCTTTTTTCCTACAATGTCTCTTATCAGTCTCTTGCAGAGATTCTAAAGCTCTTATCTTGATAGTCCAGATTACCAAACTGATCTCCTCTCCATGATGAATGGAATCAATATTTTCTACTGTCAGCAAACCTTCATTCCCAAAACAGATAATCAATTTACAGAATTCTCCCCTCCCCTCCCCTCCCCTCCCCTCCCGTCCTCACCACCCTCATCCCCAGCCTGGCTCACCCTCCACAGATCCC
>NW_024962261.1:10098164-10133578 GCF_019238085.1 Lagopus leucura
CCCCTCCTCTCCTTCTCCTCTCCTTCTCCTCTCCTTCTCCTCCCCCCAATTAATTCCTATGCTTTAATACCATCTAAGAGTCCTTAGAGAGAAGAGGATCTGCTTGCTATGCAGGTGCAAGTTTTCAGCACCACAGCACAACAGCAATATCACCCCCTTCTGCCCTCCTTAGGGCTTCTCTTTGTGAACCACTTTTTCTTTTTCCTCCTTTTCAGCTCTACAACCCCATGAAGCTAATCTGATTATGCTAATTTGTACTTCATGAACCCAAACACTGTAAGGGATCTGTGGAGGGTGAGCCAGGCTGGGGATGAGGGTGGTGAGGACAGGATTGAGGGTGTGGGAGGGGGAAACACAGCATTGTCTAATGGGTTCAAGCCAGTTAACAAAAAAAGCTGTCTGTATTGTCAGACAAAGCACACTCTGGGTAACCCCTTGCTGCTCTTGACAACTTAGAGTGTTCCAAACTGGCCTGCGTTACTGAGCAGAAAAGGGAGCACGGAGAATATACAATGAAGGCACACAATGGGAAGTCTGTTTCCTGTTGAACGTTGCCTTTCTTTCTCCTTAACTAATCCTTTCCAGAATCTAGTAGTTGAAGTATGGTCCATGGATTGTTAGTCAGGTGGTAGCTATGGCACTAGACAGCTTCTGATACAACCTCATCTGTTCAACTAGACTAAGGCTGCACTCAAAAATTATTGAATAATGGGCAATGCGTTTTCAGGCATGCACACACAACTGCAAATAGGAGTCACCTCTGCAGAAGCTGGCCACATCTCTTTGCTTTAGCCTTGTTTTACCAGTATTATCTTTGCTATAATTGAAATTGCTGAGGAAACTGTTCTTCAAGAATAGAGAAAATCTGTTTCCAAGATAAAAGCAACCTTACTGTAGAGTTTAGGCAATCATAAAATCACAGAATTGTTTAGATTGCCAGGGGCCTCTTGAGATTGTCTGGTTCAGCACTCCTGCTCAAGCCATGCCACCAAGAGCAGGTTACCCACAAGAGCTTGTGCCAGTTGGAGTCTGAATCTCCACAGACTGGGTTTGTAACGTCTATAGGAAATCTGTTTCCATGCTTATTCACCCCCACAGTAAGAAAGTCTTTTCTTGTGCTCAGATGTGTTTTAAGTTTTTAATTCATGCCCATTGCCTACCATCCTGTCAGCAGTCAACAATGAGGATTCTAGGTCCTTCTACATCATTGCTTCCCAATACACATTTTCACACACTGAGCAGAAATGTCTTGAAAATATTAAAGTGTACTCTGTTGTTGTTTACTTTTTTTTTGCACCTACTTCAGGCAGAAATTCAGAACGGTGGTTTCTGAGAGACAATTCTTTCCTCTGCTAAAGATAAATTATTTGTTGCTGGGAGAGAAAATGGGAAATTTAAGGAAGATATTTGTTCTGCACTCCACCTTAAGTAGCACGGCTCTCATTTCTCCTGCAAAGCAGGCTGTTCAGTCCTACAGCCCTAAACGGAATGTGTTAGGGCAACATTTTATGAAAACAAATGGAGGAGTAAAAATGACTGTCTTAAAGCTGTCATCTCAGTTCAATTTTGGGCTCAGCTGTATTTGTACAATGTTTCAGGGAAAGCATTACATCTAAGATATTTGATAGGGCAGGAGACATCTATTATCTTGCCAGCAGTGCTCCTCTCTATCTTGAGATCTTGTTTGCTGAGCATGTCATGCATTACAACACGTAAATCAGTATTTAGCAAATCTAGCAGTAAACAAAATATTGAGTGGAATTACTAAGCAAAGGAGAAAAAAAAAAAAAAATCAGAAAGGCAAAATTAACATAGTAAGTGTAAATAGAAAAAAATACGCTTTCTGAAATTACTACATGTTGATTAACCCCAGGCACCTGTACAGGCTGGGAGGAGTGGTCCTTGAGAGCAGCTCAGCAGAGAAGGACCTGGGGGTCCTGATGGACGAGAGACTGAATATGAGCCAGCAGTGCGCTCTGGCAGCTCGAAAGGCAAATGGGATCCTGGGCTCCATCAGGAGAGGGGTGGCCAGCAGGGACAGGGAGGTGATTGTCCCTCTCTACTCGGCTCTTGTGAGGCCCCATCTGGAATACTGTGTCCAGGTGTGGAGCCCTCAGTACAAGAAAGACATTGAGATTTTGGAAAGGGTCCAGAGGAGGGCAACTAAGATGATCAGGGGGCTGGAGCACCTCCCCTATGAGGACAGGCTGAGGGAGTTGGGCTTGTTCAGCCTGGAGAAGAGAAGGCTGCGGGGTGACCTCATTGCAGCCTATCAATACCTGAAGGGAACCTACACCCAGGAGGGGAGTAAACTCTTCAAAAGGGCTGATAACAGCAGGACTAGGGGAAATGGTTTTAAGTTGAAGGAGGGAAGATTTAGGTTGGATGTTAGGGGGAAGTTCTTTACTAGGAGAGTGGTTAGGCCCTGGAACGGGCTGCCCAGGGAGGTTGTGGATGCCCCGTCCTTGGACGTGTTTAAGGCCAGGTTGGACGGGGTCCTGGGCAACCTGATCTGAAAGTGTATGTTTGGTGGCCCTGCTAGGCAGGGGGGTTGGAACTACGTGATCCTTGGGGTCCCTTCCAACCCGGGTGATTCTGTGATTCTGTGATGCTGTGATTGGATTTCACATGGAAATCTCATTTGTTTTTCGTTTTCCTGGGAAATACTGAAGCTTATAAGACATCAGCCAAACCAGTGTTTTTATAACCTATGCTACATTGTACATAAATACATTCCATTAAACAAACAGCATGATATCTGAGACAAAGTAATCCCAGATCCTCTGCTTCTTCGAGGCCAGATTTTGGAAAGTACTGAACATCTAAAACCCTCTGATATCCAATCAACTTTAAAGGTCTGGGCTTTTGCCCTGCTGATGCATCCAACACAAAAAAATACAATGTATATAGCAGGGCTTTAAACTAGATTTGATGGGGGATGTAAATTCTCTGAGTGACAGAGAAGAGCCAGGGAACCCCATCGCTTTAGGAAGCAAAGGGGAAAACCTCCCCCAAGAAGCCCAGCAGAAGTGCCTGGGAAGTACATAGTATGGGAAATAAGCAGTATGAAATAGAAGCCATGGTGCAGTTACATTATGTCAACGGTTTACGGGCTGGTTCGGCCCAGTTCCGTGACCAGCGGGGTGGAGGGATTTCACAGAATCCGAGCCTCCAGGAAAAGGGAACAGGGGACCCCAAAATAATTAAAAACAGCGGCAACGATCTGAGGAGAAACAAACTAATTTACTAAGTATAGTATCAGAATGCAAGATAGTACACTATAATACAATATAATCAGAATTGAAGCTAATAAATCAAATATAATGAGAGAGAGAATGTCCGAAAGGTGGATAGGCCTCACCACAACGCTGAGGTGAGATGCGCAGTCCAGCTGAGCAGCAGGGAGACAGGCCGAGAGCCGACCATGAAGAGCAGACGAAAAAGAGCGCATGAGGTGACCTTGCCAGGACTTCTATCTCCTCTCCCTGAGCGCAAGGTCCCCTGGGGAATGTAGTTCTTCTTCTCTTCTGGGCAGGTACCCAGGACTTGAGCATTAACAGTTAAACTCCCAGTGCCCCACGTGATGTTTTGATGTGAAATTTGGAAAGCCAAAAATCACAAAACCATGACAGATAACTATGACCTAATTTCTGTCACAGAAACATGGTGAAATGAATCATACAATGATGACTGAAAGCAACAAGCTTTTTTATAAAGGATAGGCTGGGTAGGAGGGGTGAGTGCCCTCTATGTCAAGAGGTAGATAGACAGCAAAGAGCTCCCTCTGAAAAGCAGCTAAGATTAAGTTGAGAACTTTGGGTTAAAAATAGGGATCAGACCAAGAAAGAACATCTGGTGATTGGGCCTACTACAGGATGCCTGACCAAGGGGAGCCTGTCAATGAGGCCTTCTTGTTTTAGCTACAAGAATGCTCACAGGCTCTCATCCTGATGAGGGATTTCAACCCCTGGATATCTGCTGGAAAAGCAACATGGTTGCAAGCAAGCCAAGAGACTCCAGGATAACTTCCTGGTCCAGGCATCAGACAGAGCAAGAAGAGGTGAAGTGTTACTGGACCTGGTGCTCACCAATGTGGAGGAGAGCATTAAAGAGGCTAAGATTGGGCTGCCGTGACCATACGCAGGTTGAGTTCATGGCCTTCAGAAATGAGTTCATGGCCTGGCAAAGAGCAAAGGCAGGACCTGCACTTCTGGACAGCAAACTTTAAATTATTTAAGGAATTATTGGATGGGATCACCTGGGAAGCTGTTCTTAGGGATATAGGAATTGCACTGACAGATCTTTAAGGACATCTTTCTGAAAACACAAGAGCTTTCCCTTAACCTACTCTGGGCGGCTGTTGAGCAGAGGTTGGTCCAGATGTTCTCCTGAGCTCCCTTCCAACCGTAGCCACCCTGTAGTTCTGTGAGCAGTGTTGCAACCTGTTTAATTCCTGTGAAGAAAACATCCAGTGATACATCTGGAGTTGGAGTATGAGTTCAAGCTCACTCTAGAAATCAACTCTGTTCTATAAGCACAGCTCATTAAAGCACATGATGGACTATGCAGATGCTTAGTCCAGTGCTGAAACCTAATCAGGGATGAAAAACCTGAGCACTCATGCACTGAGTAACTCTGTTACTCAGATAAGAAACACTTTTGTGCCTCCACTTCGCAGTACAGATTTGCATCAACCAGCACTCCAGGAAAATAAAGTGATGTTATGTTAGGGAATAAATGTCTGTTAACTTCCTGAGCTTTTTCCTTGCAGGTATTTTTATCAAAGCACTTTAGCAAACATTGAACAAACAAAAACTTAAGAGAGACATGAGAAAGTGACCTGTTGGAGAAAGAGGATGGAAAAGAAGGAGAGTGATAGGACAGTTTATTATGAAGGTTGAAGCTCCATAGAGAGGGTATGGCCTGAGCATTCATGCATTCATTAAAAACTTGCAGAAGAGAGAAGTAAAAAAGACCTCACAGATGAACAGATGAAGTTCTGAGCGAAATGGGAGACTGAGACCTGTACTAAACTATGACTAAATGCATGGATCAAACAAGAAAACAAGGAAAGCTGGGATACAGCTGTGAAGAATCATAATGAAAGAAATAGGGTGCAACAGAGAGAGGAAGGAGACAAAAATGTACTAGAAAATCAAAGTAAGAAGTAGGAGGGGGATGTGGCTCTGGGCAGCCTGGTCTGGTGGTTGGCGACCCTGCACATAGCAGGGGGGTTGAAACTGGA
Source organism: Lagopus leucura (assembly GCF_019238085.1). Classification (NCBI taxonomy): domain Eukaryota; kingdom Metazoa; phylum Chordata; class Aves; order Galliformes; family Phasianidae; genus Lagopus; species Lagopus leucura. The sequence goes on from NW_024962261.1 coordinate 10,103,410, forward strand.
TGATCATTGTGATTCTTTTCAACCCGGGCCATTCTATGATTCTATGACACTATGAAAGATAGATAGCTCTTGTGGGCAAACGACCACAGATCATGAGCAAAGCAGAGTGATGGCAGACAATGGGAGTGTCCATTTTTGTATGTAGCAAAGACCCAGATTTTAACCTGGACGGATTTTGATTAATAGATTTGAGTTTGAAAAATCTAAGAAAGGTGAATAAACTAAATATAGCAGTCCACAGAATATGAACATTTCTATTTGCCTGGTTTTGGAAAGTGGGCTGCAAGTTTTCAATCTAATGATTAAATAAGTTCTCCTCTTTTCCTAAGGTACCATCTTTCAATTCCAAGCCAGTGTCTGTAGAATCCCAGACATTAAGAAATACAACACTAAATAAGCATATTCCATATACAGCATTAACTTCAGAAGCACGAAACCAGATCGTGCTTCCAAGCTAGGAACACAGACCTTCTCTTCGAAAATTATACCACCATAATTGCCAAAGGAAATGAATACAACATTATTAATTGGGTATGAATACTCTAGTTCAGATTCTCCATGGCTTTTGTAAGATGTACAGAATAACAACTAACTAATCTCATGCTCTACAAAGACTAAAGATGTGGATTTGAATTCACTTTGAAACCAGTTTTCTTCACCACTTCACTCTGCTACTGCCCAGTGTTACCTAATGGTTTTAGCTTTGATTGGAACGGACTAATAACAACTGTCTGTCCAGGATCAGTTATAACATGAAGCAAGGCAGCTGTCAAGAACAGCAGACAAGCATGTGACACCTCAGACTCTCACAGCTGTTTTGGAAGTAGAAATGTGGCAACTTCATAAATAGCTAGAATGTTTTCTGAAGAAAATTCAGAAAACATTTGTATTAATTTATCATTATTGTACTGGAAAAAAAAGCCAACATACTTCTGCAAAAAAAAAAACCAAAAAACTTTGGCATAAGTGGATGCAGAGCTACTGCTTTTTTTTTTTCTTTGTTGTTGCTGTTTATTATTATTATTATTATTATTATTATTATTATTATTATTATATGTTGAGATTTACACCTCATGCACCATGGAATCCCAATGGTATCCTGGACTCCATCACAAGAGGGGTGGCCAGCAGGGACAGGGAGGTGATTGTCTCTCTCTACTCTGCCCTTGTGAAGCTCATTTGGAGTATTGCGTGCAGGTCTGGGGCTTCCAGTACAAGAGAGGACGTGGAGCTGTTGGAGAGGGTGCAAAGGAGCACCACTAAGATGATTAGAGGGCTGGAGCACCTGCCCTGCAAAGAGGGTGCTGAGCCTGTTTAGCCTGGAGAAGAGAAGGCTTTGAGGAGACCTCACTGTGGCCTTCCAGTATTTAAAAGGGGATTATAAAAAGGAGGGGAATCAACTTTTTACAAGGGTAGACACTGAGGGGAGTGTCTTACAAGGGGAGTGGTTTTAAGCTCAAGGAAGGAAGCCTTACATTGGATGCAAGGGTATAGTTGTTCACAGAGAGAGTGGTGAGGTGCTGGAACAGGCTGCTCAGAGAGGTTGTGGATGCCCCATCCATGGAGGTGTTCAAGGCCAGATTGGATGGGGCCCTGGGCAGCCTGGTCTAGTACCAGATCTGGAGGTTGGCAGCCCTTCCAGTGGCAGGAGGGTTGGAAATTGATGATCTTGGGGTCCCTTCCAACTCAAGCCATTCTATGATTCTATGAACACACTAGAATACTCATCAGCCCATTTTAAAATTTCTTATAAACACAATATTCCTTTTATCACCTCACCCACAAGAAATGAGGGGAGATCTCCTAGTTTAAAATCCAAAAAAACACTAAGCCAATGTTTTACTAATACACAGAGTGTAACTAGCTTATAAACTAATGCCATCTTGTTATACTGACAGCAGAACCCCCAGCAGAGGATGCCATGTACTTGAGGACCTGAGTAATTCAGGCGCTGCTGCTGCCAGAGGTGCGGCATGAAAAGATGAGTAGGTGTGCTACCATTTCAGAACAGCTGAGTTTATTTACGTGAAGGGCAGGCACAGCAGCACGCATGTCTGCGGTGTAAACACTGCCACCACGCACGTGTCGCTGGCCCACATTTTCTTTCACGTCACTCAATTTTTGTTGCGGTCGTTGCCGAACATTTGGCTCTTGTTGATCCCACCTGCTGGTAACGAGGCCGGTGCCGCTCCGTGGCATGAAGCAGTACTGCAAGGAGCAGAAATAGTACGGCAACTTCCACAGCTTGTGGGCAGAACACCCTGCCAGGAAACCCTCTGCAGCTGCATAGGAACACGTCAGCACTCAGCGGGAGACAAAACCATACCGACCCGCTTTCCGCCAGAGGATGCAGCTACTAATGTATCGCCTCCTGTCAGCTGCGGAAAGCAATATGCTGCTCTAGAAAATAACTGGTTTTCATGCCTGCGCTCAAGCACAGAAAGAAAGAAACCGAGAGCAAATAAAGTTCAATCGGAAAGCAGCGACCTCACAGACGGACATTCCCCCTCCCCGCCCCCCAGCTGGGATCAGACCCAGCGCACCGCCGCTCCGCCCTCCGACGGCTCCCGGCGAGGGCCACGCTTCTCCCAAGCGCCCGCCGCCATGGAGCTGGAGCAGGTGCCGCTGCTCTTCTCCCGCCTGCCCATGTTCCCCTTCTTCGACCTGGCGCACTACATGGCCTCCGTCATGGCGCTGAAGGAGCAGCGGGGTGAGCGGCGCGGGGTTCGCGGGGAGCGGGGCGGGTCGCGCTGTGCCCCCGCATGGGAGAGGCGTCCCACGGCGGTCTGTGTGGCGCACGTCGGGACGACGCTTCAGCCCCCGCTTGCTCTTTTCCAGCACATCGCCTTCACTGTCACTGTTATCCCCAGATCCCCCTTCTCCTTGTCCTAAGCATAGAGACCGCGTTGTGTTAGCGTAGCCACCTGTGGAGTGACTTCGGGCTGATAACCGTGCAGGAAACGGATCTGGCGTTGTGGATTGTGGAGCGGACTGGGAGCTGCAGCGCTCTGTTTGCTTACTGAGAGCTGATTCTTAGGTCACTTGTGAAGCGTGTCTAGGTGAATGTTTACTTCCTGCTGCATAAGTGCACTTAACAGGCAGTGAAGGCCAACCTAAAGTGCTGGCATCTTCACCACGGCTTGTTGCTATGGCTGAAGTTGTTTCTGGGTGCTGACACGCAACACTTCAGTACATTTCTGCACCTTTCTATCTAAGGAGTTGTCTATCTAAAGGTGGTTAAAATGCATTGCCTTTAGACTTTCTTTTGGAATGAACACCCATGAGAGGAGTTGAGCAGTAGGAGTTGCTCTGCAGTGCTGTGCTGAGTGTAGTGTAGCTTCAGTGGGACATAACATCAGGACAGCAAAAGTGATGGTTTGTGCTTTTTTTAAATTTAATTTTCAACCTTGTAGCTGTAAAGTTCAGAGCTTTTGAGTATACCCTAATACTCAGAATTAATAACAGTAATTACAGTGACTGCATGCTGGTTTATCGCTTGCTTGCAGACAGTTTGAATATTATGCCACAGAATGATTAAGGTTGGAAAAGACCTCCAAGATGTTCACATCCAACCACCAACGCTTCCCACCATGCCCATCAACTATATCCCTCAGTGCTGTGTCCACATGGTTCTTGAACACGTCCAGGGATGGTGACTCCATCACCTCCCTGGGCAGCCTGTGCCACTGCAGCACTGCTCTGTGTGTTCTCAGAAATTCAGTTATTCTCTTCCACACATGGATAATTGGGTAGCGATTAAGTGTCTGTTGGCACAGGAAGCATGTAGTCATGTCACAGCTAAGTTTGTTTATCTCAGTTGGCATTTCATTAAATTACTAACTGCTAAACACCAGATTAGGTGTATTTTTATGATGGATGTGCAACGTACTAACTGGGAATTTTCCCAGTCTTTCTAGCTAGATTTTCTTCCTCTCTTGTGAGTACTGATGAACTATAGCAGAGACAACCAGTATGTTGCTTTGTGCATCAATTAAGCTAAGATTTCTTGCTCAGTACATTTGGGGTTGCTTAACTAACTGCTTGTAAGTCCAGATGGTAAGTTTGGGGTCATATTTTCTTGGAGGAGGTAGAAGGAAAGGGGAACAGAAGAAAACAGAAATTGAGGATTGTGGAAATGCAGCGTTTGGAAGGAACGGGCTAGTTTTGGTCTTGAAAGTCTTCTGATATGAGATCCAAGTTATGTGAGGAGAACTAATTCTTTTGGCACCCTTTTTCTAAATCTTAGAAAAATTTGGCTTAAGTCTGGCTTTAGCCTAATTCACAGTATGTACAGTTCAACTGGAATGCTGGGAAAACTTTTCTAGAAGTGCTTCTAGTTTGATCTTTAGATGTATTGTGGTATATATTCTTGTTTGCCTGTTTAGAACATGTTAGGAAGCCTAAAGCAGATCTTAACCTACTTACAGAATAAGCTGACAAAGCTTTTTATTAATATCATCTAGAAATAATATTTAAAACTGCATTCAATGATAATCTTTGTATTTTGAAACCTTATCTCTGCTTTCTAAAATACACCATTTGCAGGACTGGTGGCCTTTTGGCAGATAATATCCTGCATGGTTGTGTGATGCCTCATTAGTTTTTCATGGTGCACTAGAGGACAAAAATAAATGACTCCTTGTTTAAAAAATACGTGACCTACTTAAAACTCCATTTATTTTCTGAAAATTACATCCCATTTGTAATTTAGGTGCTAATATAGGCTTTAAATTGGGATAAACTTATTTTGCTTTTTACTTGTATAGTGATATATTAACTAAGAAAATTCTCCTACTGATCATCAGTAAAATCCTATTTTTTCAGGAAGACACAGCACCTGCAATGGTTTCCTTTCCTTCAGTCAGTAATCTTGCCAAACACCTGGTGAGGTTAAGGAGGCTTTCTTTTCACTAGCTCTCAGCTGTGCTGTGCCTAGGGGAGGGAGGAGCGCAGTTCAGTATTTTCCAGGAGGTCACAAGTAAGATGTTAAGATGATTACTTCTCTGCTAATGCCAGGTGAGAAGCATTGTGCTAATGAAGGAGAGGTTGGTGCAGGCCCACCTGATGATGGATGAAATATAAGATTTCTTCTGCACCTGGTCTGGAGGATAGCAATTCTTGTGTGTGGAACCTCCTGTGATAACGTGATTACCAGTCTTGCTCCAAAAACAGATCACTGTGCAGATTACATTTAGTATTACATCAGGCCAGGAGTTAAAGTAGTGCATAGCACAACTGCTGACATATATTTACTAACAGCGTTGTGCCCTTGTGGCGCGTGATCCCGAGTGATTTGTGATTTATGGTGGCTGCTGCCATCATCCAAGTTTTTCTTGTTAGTCTGTAAAATTTGAGATTCTTCTTCTATACATGATCTCCTTGTGCAGTAATACTGCACTAACACTTAAAACTGGAGCAGTGTTGTTGATAGTCTTGTCTAAAGTGAATTGTAGTGAGAGTGCTCTCTGATTCTCTCTGATACATTTACACATCCCGTTTTTGATAAGAACCTTCTTTTCCTGTAGAATTCTTGTAAAATAATTCTGCTGAATCATTAGCCAAATGCTACATTTCACTTTGGGGCAGACACTAGTTTTCATCTTTGCTTTTGTGACCTTTAGCATTTGGACTACAAAAAATACAGTTAGTTTAGGCAAACTGAGCCCTACTTCTTTATAAAGGGGGAGATTTGAAAGTGGCAAGCTCCTGAAGTGGAAGGAAATAAAAACAATGATTTCAAGATATTTTTGGCTTTGATAAAGTGTTTTTTCCCCTTAGAAATGGTTAAAGATTCCTTTTTTTCTTTACTCCAGCATAATCTTCTGCTATTGAAAACTCTTCTGGTATGGTTGAATTGCAATTTAAAAAGCAATTAATTTTTAAGATTTTAAAGATGAAACAGTGAAACTTTTAATAACAAGTGAAGCTGAAATTTATTCTACATCTTTGGGCGAACATTTTTGCCTGTTCAGGACTGCAGGTAAAACAATAGTTGCTTAATTACTTTGGGTTGTGCTTTTATTTTACCCAGTGAACGTTGTTAGGAGGGTTTTAAGAGGAAAAAACTTGAATTCATAGCAGAAATAGAAGTTGTAGAACAATCTTCAGAAAGTAGCTGTATTAATACCAGTCCTGTTCAGTCAGCAAAGCAATTACGTATTCTTAATAAAAATTCAAAAGCAGCTTTACAACAAATTTTAAACAACAAACCCTCTCAGACCACACTTTGAAAGCTGTTACTGGTAGCAAAGTAGTTAGGCTGAACCAACCCACAAAAAATGCTGAGAGAACACTGCATCATTTTTTCACTTTTATAGATAGTATACACTTCATGTTGTAGAAAGTATGCATTTAGCAAAGACTTCTCCTGTGAAGGCCTGCAGATTTGTGTACGGTTTTTCGTGATCCAAAGGAACCGTGCAAGACTGTGTGTCTTAAAAAATACTGTCTTTTAAAATGTAACATGATTTTCAAGTGTTTGCTTCTGTTTATGTATCTTTTCTCTTTGCTTTAGGAGCTGTGGAAGTGTCAATCCGCAGTCCAGTTGCTTGCTGGTTTAGTGCTATGCTTTGCTGCTTTGGTGGATCTGTTTTGTCTTCCTTGATGCTTGGAGAACCTCCAGTAGCATTTTTGGCAAAGACCACAAATATTCTACTGGCATCTTCAGTCTGGTAAGCAGCCACAATTGAGTCACGTGAGTGTATTTATTCTGAGGAAGCTGTACTTTGACTGTAAATAGTAAGATTATATCATCAAGCTTAACTTAGAAATATCATGAATTTAGATGCTCTCTCTTCACCAGAGAAGTCACTGCAGCAAAACAGCTGGTTTGAACCCTTTCTGTAGAAATGAAATGTTCAAAAAGAACAACTCTTACAAATTGCTTTATAACTAAGTCACTACATTTTCCTTATATTTTTATGGTGTTCCTTGTCAAACAGATTATCCAGAGTAAAATAGACTTCAGTTATTGCTTTCCTGGATATGGAGAGGTCATAAATGCCATCTGGTATTTTCAGTGGTAACTTCTGAAGACCAGAACATGATTGAAATAAAGTTCTTGAACTTTTTTCAGCTGGGGAGCTAAGACATGGATATTCTTTTTTCTCTTCCAGTGTCTTCTTTCTGACTTTTTTTTTTCTGTCTTTTGCCCTTTCCCATATTGCTTTCCTAAAAGGATGGGGTTATAGTGAAAGCCAGTAGAGAGCTGAATGGGAAGTCAGGTATGTGAACATGGCAGTAATTTGGCCTGTTTTGGAGTTTGTAAATAGTACCGGAGTTATTTTCATGTGAAGGTACCCTGCAGTGGAAGTCAGTTGTTTGAAAGATCAGTTTGTTGCTCTGATCTTGAAAGGAATCCTCAAATTTAACAAAATTTATGAGCAGCAGTGGATTCCTATTTTACAGGAGTATTAGCTGCTTGAAATCCTTCCTTGTTGCCTCTTAAGTTTTACAATTGCAAACCATAGAAATGAAAATAAGTGTTTACATCTACATGAGTGTATCTGTGTTAGTCTTCTGGTTTGTAGTGGAAGATGCAGACAAATTTAAGCAAATCAGTGAGATGAATAGCCTACAATTAAATGTGTATTGATAAAATATTTACAGAATCAGCTTCTGGTGTATATTAGACAGTTTTAACAAATAATACTTGAGTTAGGAGGTGTCTTATTCCCAGGTGGGACAAAATGGTTTTCTTCAGTGTCTGGTATGGTGCTGTGGCTCGGTTCTAGGAGAAAAGCAATGTTGATAATACACTGATGGTTGCAGTTGCTGCTAAGCAGTGTTGTACAGAGCCAAGAATCTTCACAGCAAAGGTCCCAAGGAGCTGCGTTGTCCCAATTCCTCCAGCAAGCTCTGTGGCTGCTCCCACTGTTACAATGGACCCTGTGGCCGCTCCAGCTCCTGTAACAGGTCCTGCAGTTGCTCTGACTCCCTTGTGACAGACTCTGCAGTTACTATAGCCCTTCTGACAGGCCCTGCAGGTGTTGTGATCCTCACAGCCAGCCCTGTAGTCACTCCAATCCCTGTGAGAAGCCCCATGTTGGGTGCCAAATGAGCTGCTGTGGTTTAACCTGGCAGGTGGCTCAGCACCACATACTCAATCCCTTTCTTACCAATGGGATGGGGGGAAGGCTAGAGAAAAACAAAGTAGAACTTGTGGGTTGAGGTAAAACTGTTTACTGAGATAGAGAAAAGGAAAAGAGTAATAATTATAACAACAACAATAAAAAGTATGTATGTATATATGAATATAGGTAACAGGTGATGCGCAAGCATTTGCTGATCACCCCCTTACTGCTATCCAGCTAGACCCTGAACAGGGGAAGAGAGTGAGATGAACTCCCATGGCCTTCAAAACTCCTACAACTTGATGTCATATGGTATGGAATATCCCTTTGGTCAGTTTAAGTCAGCTATCCTGATTCAGTTCCCTCCCATCTCCTTGGGGCCTTCACTGTCAATGGCTTTGGCTCTGTACAACACTGCTTAGTAGCATCTCTAAACATCACTGTGTTACTAACATTATTTTTCTCCTAGAACCAAAACATAGCATCATACCATGCTCTCTAGAAAAAAATTCTGTCACAGCTGAAACTCGGACAGGACAGGTAAAGAGAACGTAACTTTTGTTTGATGTGGACAAATGTGACATGCTGAAATAAAATGAGGTTTTAATGAGAACCTATGAATGTTATGAAACTTCTTAGGCTTTTAGTTTTGAGTTCTCCATTAGTATAATAACTTGAATTCTCGATCTCAAGACACATGAAGCAAAATTCCCCAGATCACACATAAAACTGGAAAATGAACGGGGTTGTGCTATGCTCAAGAAATGCTCCTAAATAGACTGTAGGACAGCGACATCTACTGTTAGCAAGCTTTACTAACAGAAGTTAGAGGCAGAAATGGGGTGGAGTAGTAGTGCAATTTGAATTCAATCCAGTTGTCTATGCTTTGATGTCATAAACACTCGTTTTGCAATTGTAAATTAATTCTGGTTAGTGTTGTGCATTGATTACATGGCTTAAATGGCTATTTGCAGTAGCCGCCAAAATGCGTGCTCTGTATACATCTATGACATACCAGCTGAAGTTTGGTTGCTGCAGAGGCAATTGAATTTGCCATAGGAGATAAAGGAAGAAATTTAAGCAATTGAAAACAGTGCTAGAACTAATGGAGTAGGAGCAATAGTTAGCTATTACTGTAAATTCCAATAGCTTCCATGTATTTGAGAAAAAGGCTATTGTATGCTTCAGTCTGGGAGGTCTTAAAGAGAAAAAGCTTTATATATTTTCAGTGATACTGAAAACTCTGGATACTTAGTACACTGCAGCAAAAAGAAGTGCATAAATTGTGCTTTCCTATAGAGCATCATGGCATTCTGCTGTTAAGGATAGGCATTATTTCTGGAAAAACACCTAAGTGTTCTCATACTTTCTAATCTCAAACCAAGAAACATGACTGACTCTTTCTGGCTCTGGTGTGTGATAGTTGTTTTGATGGAGTGAACTAGAGAAAGAGATGCACATCTCTACCTTGCTGCCTGAGAAAACAGGGAAAAGATACAGCCTTTGTACTTCTTGGTAGACTAGATTGAGCTCAGAAGCCTAAACCAAGAGGCAGGTGTTTCTTTCAGAAAAATGAAGATGTAATCTTCTGTCTCTTATAGGTTGTCTCTGCTTTCACTTCATTATTTCTGCTTTATTTCTATTCTGATATAGATGCTTATGTTTTTTTTTTGTTTGTTTTTGTTTTTTTTTTTTTAACTTCTATTTAGAGGAGACCTTGACTGTCTGCTTAAGAATTAAAATTTGGTTATGATTGAGGAGATAAAGTAAAACATCACATAATCTAAACACAATTTACTGTCAACTTAGGATTTCATTGTTAATTATCTTTATTTTATTTTGAAAACAACCTGATTTAAAAAAAAAAACATTAAATTTAAGGTATACCTTCAGTTGTTTTGTTAACACTTTCAAGAAAGAAATGTACTTGTGACTAGAAAGCTGGGAAAACTAGAATCAGTGGTTACTAAGATGTGAAATGGGTTTGAAAATAGCTGTGCATTTTGTCTGTCGTGATACTAACTAGTGGAGGCATTCTTGCTGCAATTATGTAATTCCATACAACTTTCAGAGGGAAGCATACTGTCAGCACATAATTTATCACCTTGTCTTACTTCTGGGGGTAAAAAAAACAAAAACAAAGTCAGACAGCAATTTAATAATTTGAATAATCTAAATATGGTATGTAAACTACGGAACCATTGCTGAAAGAAGTTTCAGGAGCTGGACTTGATGATTCATGTGGGTTCCTTCCAACTTGGAATATTCTGTGAAAATTTAAAGCTCCTTCTGATTACTTTAAGGGATTCTCAGCTGGGACAGTGAGGCAACAACGACAGTAATGTTTCATGATTCGGTAGAAGAGCTCAAACAGGCTCAAAAGCATTTCAGATTCATTCTAATATCTGCAGTATAAGAAACTGAGCTGTCAGTAGTGTATCAAGTTTTGCTAGTCACATTCAAGGAATATCTAGTGAATTTGTTAGAAATATTTGAACACTGGTAACAGATTTTCTCAATATGGTTTTCAGGTATCTTGTGTTTTACTGCCCACAAGACAAATTCTACCAGTGCTTTGCGTTTCTGCCTCTTCGGCTTCTGGTTGCAGGAATGAAAGAAGTGACTAGGACTTGGAAAATAGTGTCTGGCGTTGCGCATGCAGACAGTCATTTTGAAGATGCCTGGCTTGTCATGATAGCTGTGGGCTGGGCCAGAGGTAACATGCATAACATCTTCTTCTGATGAGTTATGATATTTTGGAGTGGTATTTAAATGCCTAGCCCTTCAGCATAACTCTAGCACTGTTCCTTGCTGTGATGAATATGATAGTCCTAATACAGCCTGTTATCCCCCCAAGGGAGAAGTCTGTGCAGCAGCTTTTCTGCCTGGATAAGGGTGACACTGAATGACTTTGAGGGAAGTTCATCTTATCCTTTCAGAAGGTCTTGTGAGGACTTCTAGGATGGGCAGTTGGTGGCAATGAGGAAGTAGATCTCCTGCTGTCACTAACCTTTCCAAAAGCATGTGTCCTCCGAAATGTTTTCCTTACACGTGGCTGAAGAAGACAGGTTGTCTTCTTAGCTTTTTTATTGCTAACGTGAGCTTATTTTAAACACAGGAATTACCTTTCTAGACTGCATGCTGTCTGGAATCTACCCTCCTAACAGCTATATTTATAGTGACAAAGTAAGAACCGCTTCAGGTTGTAGTGCTGCAGATCTTGAATCTGTTTGCTTAATGCTGCTGGGCTTTGGGAAACAACATGTGTTCATATGAAGATCTGTCTGTTGTATAACTTTTTCAGTTGATGATACAGATCAGTTTTACTGGCCAGAATTTCTAATACCTGGTTATGTTTTGCCTCTCTGTAATATAAAACACACATCCATCTTCTGTTGTGGAAGATTCTCCTATTTTGTACTCACATTCTCCGTACTTAGTTGCTAACAAGAATGGAATAGCATAAGCTTCTGTAGCGATTTACTTTATCAGGTTAGGCACTTGTTTGCAGTGATCAGTGTGTCATTTCCGATTGCTGTGTAAAGGTGAACCTGGCGTTCTTCCTAACTGAAGCCCTGAAGTTTCCGTTTGGTCACTCAAGTCATGCACATATGAAAGATTGGATTAACCTCTTTAAGTCTGAGCTTTGGGTGCCATATTTGGCGCCTGGTTTAAGAAGTTTTGCTGGAGCAACAGTAGGCTGTGCAGCAGCGGTAAGCAAGTGAAGGCTTACTGTTAATCTTTGGAATTTCAGGAGCTGGTAGTGGTCTAATCTCCAACTTCGAGCAGTTGGTGAGAGGAGTGTGGAAACCTGAAACCAATGAACTACTGAAGATGTCCTAGTAAGTTTTTTAAAAACAAATGCAATGTGTTAACTGCTGTTTTAATAACTTCCTGTATTCACACTTCACATTTAAAAATACAGGAAAAAAAAAGAAAATGAAACCCAAACAGAAATGTTTATAATAGATGGTTGGTATTTATCTTGTGAAAGATTGGTTGTTGATCTTATGTAATTTTAGCTATCTTTTGGTCATTTGGGGTTTGCAGTGCAAGAATACCAAATAGGAAGAAGTCAATATGATGGCTAAACAGTGGTTGGAAATTGTTGGAAAACATTACGGAGGAGCACAGCCTTCAGTCCAAAATGAAAAGTACCACAAATAAATGAGTAAAGTGTGTGGTTTTAGTGCACATTCTGAACATCAGCAATATGGCTTCCTTTGAACATTCTTACTTTCTCTGCCGGCACTTTTTCCACTGAAGATTCTGATTATTTGAGAAGGTGCAAACTGGTTATTCATTATAGCAAAAATGTAGGATGACTTCATTTGACCGAAAGTTCTCATGTTTTCTGACTGCATACATGTCAGCTCAAGTACCATCATGAGGAAGGTAGATTAAAGATGTAAATCTTTCTGTGTTGCAAGTCAACACAGCTATGCTGACAAAACTTGGTAACAAAGGCCTATATCAAGCCAACTGTCAGCTGATCACAACTGTAGAACTGGTGGAGTGTCACAGTGGAATGAGACTTGAATAAGGTCACACTTTGACACCTGTGACAACTGCTTGGAATAACTAACTCCTCTAATATAGGGGAGGAATATGTTTTTAAGTCAAATCTGAGTAATAAAGATTTGTAATTTATCTGTTCAGTAAAGTACATGTTGAGAAGAGGAAAAGGAGCAACTTAGTATGTAGAATCTAAATAGAAGCATTAGGATGTATTTTAATTTGAGGAGTATTTGTGAAATAGAAATTTATTGGCTGTATAAATCAATGTTGCACTTCATGCTTGTCTATAATGCAGCAAGCATAATAATATTGTATGAAATGAAAGTCATAGTTTAATAACATTGTGGTTTTTTACTTTGTCACTGCAAGTATTTGTCTCTTTTATTTAGAAATAATTGTTGTGCATGCTGAGAATATTTGTTTTCCAGGCCATGAAATTTGTCAGAGTAGTGTAGGAAAGAGAAATTAACATTGTTTGTTTAATTTTCAGTCCTGTGAAGGTAACTTTGATAGGAGCAGTTCTCTTCACTCTGCAGCACAGCCAGTACTTGCCAATCGCAAGACACAACCTTATGTTTCTATACACCATCTTTCTTGTAGTTTCCAAGGTAAGAATCTGAAGGTGTTGCGAATAACTGATTTTAAAAAATACCTTTTTTCAGTCCTCAAACATTATGCTGCAAGTTATAAAGCTTGCTTCTAGGAGGGGTGGATGGCTTCTGCAGAAGTCTTGAAGCTGTTTAGTCTTGCTTATATGAACAGAAGACCTATTCTCATACTGTTCAGCATATGGAGTGAGGTGGAATCATGAATTTTGGCTTCCAAGAGTTGGCGTGGTAGCCTTTTATTAACACAAACTCAAACAAAGTTGGTGTTTGTGGAAAGAAACACTCCTCTGCCTTTTGCTAGCTGCTGAATGCTTGCCTTATATGTGCAGTCATCTATGGGTTTGCAAAAGAAACTAAATAGGTTTTAGTCTGTATATGCATGTCACATATTATTACAATGCTGTAAAAACAATGCAGTTAATACATTAAAGGTAAATAATAATATTTTCTTACACAGCATCACTTAATTTTGGTCCTTGACTCATTTAGTATTGTTCATTTCTAGGATGATGCTTGTCTTCAGGATTATTAGCTAGTAAGAAATGTGTAGCCTGTGTGTTAGCAGAAGTCTAGCAATTTTAAGAGCTTCCGAGCTGCTGTTGAATAGACTAGAGAGCAAAATGTTTGTTGTCAGTCTCACTTTTGTGAAGTAGTAGACAAGTTCATTTCTGAGGAAGTTGCTTTAGGGAGACAAGACTTCAAACTAATGTTCACAGCTCTTCACCTAAACAAATGAAGGCCTTGTTGTATGACACCAATAACGGTTTATTTTTAGGATGATTTTGGTAAATCTATGTAGCTTTACATAGCTTTAGATAGCTACAAAAAGTGTAGGTCAGAAAGGGAAATATTTGCTGATGATTTCAAGCTATAGTGGGCATGTTTCTGTTCTTGATGGCATGAACTCTTAGTGCTCAGTTTGCAAGTTGGAAGTGCCATACATTGGTTTATCACGGAACTTTTTTTCAACTACTGTGAAGTCATTAAAACTTACAGTGCAACTTGACTGTTCTCATAGGTAACAATGATGTTGACAAGATCTACAGCTTCTCCATTTGCTCCCATTGAGTCTGCATTGAGCCATATGTTCTTTGGCTTGCAAAAACCACCACCCAAAGTGAAGGGTGAAGGTGCTTCATCTTCCAATGGCTCTTCAGTCTGTGACCAGTCGTCCTCAGAGCAGCCCCGTGATGGTGTTAAGAAGAGACAGGCAAAGAAAACAGAATAAGTAGCTTACAATACATGACAACCTGTGAAAATGTTTATATTTTAGATGAGGCTGATTGAATTTTTTTTTTTTTTTTTTTAATGTATGTGAGATGAGATTAAGGCTGTATGATATGTTGTTGTTTGCCTTCAGAATCTGTATGGTATGCTTTTGGAATGTATTCAGATGTCTAGGTGCACACATTGGATTTCTAAGTCTAAAAGTTCACATTTTTATAGTGCTTTTAAGTTTGATAATTTTTGTATTTATTAATAGCTTTAAATTCTTAGATGCTAAAATAACTTTCAAAACGTGACAGTTACTTTTTTTTTTCTGGTATATCACATGATTCGCCTCTCTTTTTACTTCTTGATTCTCACGTTTCGTTTGGATACCCAGACTTGCGCTGCCAAGTGTTCACAGCACAGTGTCCCAAATAGGAAAGCCTGATTAAGGCTTAATCACGTTGCACTGTAAAACTATGAAAAAGTACCACATAATGCCTTTAATAACAAAAATAATGGAATTCTGTTTTGCTTCCCACTACTCTAGTTTAGACTTCCGTCATTTACTTAAGTCAATATTTTTTGCATTGTTTGTATCTTTCAAAATAAAAATTATCTGGCACTTTTAAAAATCTTTACAGTTAGGAATTAGAAGCATTTCAGTATTGTGAGCTTACTTTGATGTTTTTTGTAAATTTTTGAATATTTAGCTATCTTTTGTGCAACGTGTGATTTTTTTATTTTTTTTTTTAATGTTGTTTCTAGCGTCTTTCAATTTGGGATGAGACATCTCTTTGCCTGCACTTTTATCTAGGCACAAGTTTATCTTTTCAAAGTCAAACATTCAAACTTTTTTTTTAAAAGAAAGAACACTGGACAGTACGTATGCCTTGTTTATCACAAGTTATGCCCTGTTATACATGCTGTTAATACACACAAATACTATTGTCTAGCAGTTACCCCTGGTGCTATTGAGTTACTGCCAAAAGCACTGAAAGTCTATATTAATGTTTGTTGCTATTTGCTGCATCCTGCTCATTGCATCTTTTTGCAGACAGTATGGAGCAGTTTTTTACTTCAGAACCAAGGTCTCACAGATCTTGCATTTTGTAAGATTCTAATGTTTTCACAGAAGTCTTCAATTTGATGTGCCATTTTTAGTACACATTAAACAACTTTTATAGAATGAGACTCTTTGTCTTTGGAGAGTGCTGATTTGAAGAGAACTTTTGAATAAAAGGACAGTGGTTAATCTTTGTGCAGGAATGCCAAGGAGAATGTGGAGGAAGATGTGATTTGAAAAGGCAAAGTTCTAGTTCCAGGTACATATCTAAATTTAGAAAAAGCCATCGCCAGTGCTATACTTAAAAAAGAATCCATGAAATTTCTTATGCCTGTCAAGCTACATCTCCATGGTAGTGACCAAAGACACCGACCTCCTTAGTCTGGAATTTAACTGTATAGCAAATGTATGCTACCTCAAAAACAAAGTCAGGTATTCAACACAGAATAAAAAAGAATCCTGCTCTGCGGACAAAGTAGTAATGATGTTCTTACTGTTTTACAGTGAAAATCTATCCAGTTGAAAACACTTGGAGTCATGCTTGCAGGGTGTCTTAGGTTTTTGGTGTTAGGACTCATGGATATACAAGTAAGCTTGGAGCAGCCAACTTTCTGCTTAATAATCAACTAGTTTATTTAGTAATATCAGCAAAAGTTGTTGTCTACAGTTATTAAGACTTCTGGATGGATTCTTTAATCTAATTGAATTGTGATAAGAAATTACACAGCTGTGAAGTGCTGCCTGATAACTAGCTACTCTTATCCCAAACAAATGTGAAAATACACTTAGACTAATTCTCTTAGCAAGTTTGCATTTCGAACAAAAATATGTGGCTTTGTATTCTCTCTGCACTTAACTACAATACTACAAAAATAGGTTTTCTTCTGTTTTACTGAATATTTCAAGGCAGATATGAAACATAATGTATTGTGTATTATTAGGAGAAGGAACATATGTTATGCTGAAGGAAATTCTGTGATAAGCGCCTTGAAAACAAACCTTCATGTTTAAAGATCTCAGAGGCTTTTCTGTAGAATGGGTGTTCAGAAGAACTCTGCACTGAGTTACATGCAAGCACTATGGGGGATTATTAAGCTATTTTCTAGTCTAATAATTGTTTTGTTTTTGTTGTTTTTTTAATATAAAAAGATAAGTAGTTGCACATAGTTTAAGCTGAATTCCATGGGAGGTTTTAATACTGTGTATCCAGGATGCCTTAAATAAACACTTAACTATTTTCTGACTTTCTTGCTGGTGCTTCTGTATCTCTGCTAAGTGTCCCATTGTGCGGCTGGTAAGAAATCCTTTCAAATATTTTGTTTTGGGTAAAGAATGTCAGGCTTGTCAGAACTGCATATGTGAACTAGTTGCCTGTATCTAATTCTAGCACTAGTATGGTAAAATTAGAAATATTTGCTTTATTCTTATATAAAGGCAGGCTTGAAAGAGTTCTTCCACCAGCTTACTCTGCACTGGTAAGGCCTGTGCCTGCTAATTCAGCGGCTGTTCTTGGTCTTCATTTCTCCTAAATATGCCCAGTTTCTATAACAAGAAGTACAAGAAGTGTAATTGATGAGCTGAAACAGTGACTTCATTTCCATCTTGATTCTTCAGTATACTATTAGGCAAGATAGAATTGCTGAAGAATTACAAACTTCTATCTTCTATAGGAATATAAATTCACTTATCTTAAGGGCTGTGCTGGATCTCGATGTCTTCCAACAAGCTAGACAGTGAATGAAAGCTTTACTCAATGCTTTTCATTTTTCAGGGGAATCTTCGTTTGTAAGGACTGAGCAAAGTCTTATAAAAAACAGCAATTGAGAAACAGCATTTGACATTAAAATGACAATTGAAAATGTGATCTAAATAGTACTTTACATTTGTTAAGATAAAACTGCCCCATTAAGCACTCAACATCCCTTTGTGAAATGTGTGAAATCGTCCATCAAAGAACAGGTAAAATTAGTGAATGCTTACGTAGAATAATTCTCAGGCAATAACAGCCTGATGAACAGTGATCTGCAAGGGATTTTACCTGCAGTCAACAAGGAGAATATAATGATTAAAATGCCATACCAAAGAAAAAACTGCTGGGGCCAAGTCTGATAAACTAGTGCATGCTTACATCCAATGTTAACTGCAGAGAATGAATAGATTCATTTGCTAATAAAATAAATACTTCTTTGAGTTGGAGCGTGCTGTCAAAGTGATTGAGAGAGCCTTACTGACTCTGTAAGCTGATAGTGCCAGTGGCCTCTAGTACCTAGGAGTGGACTTTAAAGGACAACTTTGTTGTCGCTGGTTGAAAGTTTGACATGCTTTCTGACACTGTTTACCATTACAGGTTATATATAAATTGGTAGAGCCACTTAATCAGTCACCTTCGGTTTGTCAATTGTTTCCCTTCTGTGAAAGGTGACCACATCAAAGAGTTGAATACAGAGGTTAGATTTGATAGTCCTGGGTTTGGTTTATTTTCTGGCTAAACATGGAATAAAATCACTGAGAGATTTTTTTGATCCAAACCTCCTTGATAAACATTCTGTTTTCTAACAATTATATTATTAAATGGTCCTGGGATATGCTTTCAGTAAGATTTGTGTATGACTTTAAGATACTTAGAGGGAGATTGTTCTGAACAAGTTGAAGACATGAAGTTAATATTTCAGTGGAATTATTCTTTTGGCAAGACATAGAAATAGTTAATATCAGAAAAATCCAAGGTGAAAAAGTTAGTGTTGTATTCAAGAGAGTACACTCTCGTGGCAACTCCCTCTCACAGTATGGATTTCTATCCTTCTTAGTATGAAAACTTGTCCTATGAGTCACCTATCTTGCACCAGTGCTTGGTTCTGACTCTCCCACAGTGAGTTGTCCAGCAAATAAGGTGATTTTCCCTTGATGTT
The DNA here is from genome assembly GCF_019238085.1 of Lagopus leucura. NCBI lineage: Eukaryota > Metazoa > Chordata > Aves > Galliformes > Phasianidae > Lagopus > Lagopus leucura. Next base: position 10,121,792 of record NW_024962261.1, read on the forward strand.
TGCATTCTAGTTTATAAATGCTTAAAGCAGCAGGAGATGGGCTTAGAGCTTTTCCAGATTAAGTGAAAGACAAATATGAAGCATAGTAAGCTTCCTATTTTTCTAAGCAGCTGCTGTTGCATTAGTTGAGACATGTTCTTTTGCTTCAATCCAATTACCCCATATATTTTTAGGTCTCTTTAATTCAGTATAGCAGCTGAAAAGGGGGAGAGGTAACTCCACATGGTATGTTTAGCTCATTGCAGGCCTCACCAATGGTGAGTTTAGACTTCAGTCTGATAATTTAGACTTCATGTTCCCTAAGATTTCATTCCTATAATTAGGGTACCTTCCCCTTTAGCTAACACACATATGCTTTATTTTTATACTTCACTTTCTGGATTAAAAAGTTCAGGATCAATTAGATTCATATGGAGCCTTCTCCAAGCATAATTCAGATGTCTTGTAGCTGGCTTTGGATTAGAACTGTCTTGCCAAAAGAATAATTCCACTGAAATAAATGTATCAGTCACTTTTTCATTCCCTAATCTTTACCTAAAGCTTTTGCTTATTTCAGACTGAACGTGGGTATATTTGGCAGGAATCATAGTCAGTTCAGAAGTTCAGAAGAAACTGAAACATGCAGGATCTTTAAGAAAAAAAAAAAAGTATCTCCCACAGATGCCAAATGCTAAAGTGTTTACCGAATAGCAACAAAATTTCTTAAGTGCTAAAAGCCCACACTTAAGAAACACAGAGAAGAAACTCATTATTGGTATAGAGAGAAGTTGTTTTCCATGGACAGGAGAAAGAAGTTTCCAAAATTACATATTGCTGTATATATGTTTTTGTCCTCAAATGCAAGCTGACCAGAATACAACAGAAATCAGCTTCAGAGCAAACTGAAACAAGCTGAAAGTACACCAGGAGTCAAAACCAGGGAATAACTCCCGGAGATGCTATGCAGCATGCTGTTACCACAGCAAGAAGAGAAAACTCAGGCTGCTATCATGAACTGACAGTATGGTTCTTTGTGCTAGTACAACCTTACAGTTGCTGACCCAAGAGCGGAGACTACATTTCTGAGCCTGTGGCTGGTTTATATGGATATCTGTGAAACCAGAGCATCAATGCTGTAAGGAAAAACAATGATTAAGGAGGTCAAGCTGGGTAAGACCCCTGGGGATATGTTCGCAGCATGAACTACAAGAACACGATCAGGCATTTCAAGTTACTAATGAGATGTGCTTCTGATATGTTTAAACAGTACTGATTTATTATTTTTTTAGCCCTGTAGTGTTAAGAACCAGGCTGAAATGATGTGGAGGAGAGTGGAATTATGTTTGAGCAGTTCATTAACATCAGAGAAATAGTGCACTGAACAAAATACTCTTAGTAAAATACATCCTTGCTTCTTGTTGTGCAGTAAAGTAGTCACGTCAGGCAATCCTACGGTGGGCAATATGGACCTTCTCCATGGGCATCAGACCACTGAAGCTACCAGATCTGTTCTTAATGCTGAAAGAGCAAGAAAATTATTGAATGTCACCTGCACAAAGTCCTGACTCAGTAAATCAAGAGTGTTGGAGAAGAGAGAACATGGGCTACCACAAAGGTCTGCAAAATCCTATGTGAGCAGGTGCACAGGGAAGGGTTTTCTCCTTGTGCAGCAACAAGGCAACTGTAAGCAGAACTGCAGGCGATGCATTTGGAGCAAACAAATGGAAAAGACTATAGCTTTCTTGTGCAATGCATAATTAAGCTGTGGATTGCATAACTAGAGGTAGTTGTGCATGCCAGAAATGGGAATCAATTAAATATTGGTTCTGATTCAGGTAAGCCTCATCGTGTACTGTCAGGGAGAATATTATGGGTGCATTACACAGTGCATGCTTGACCTATTCTCAGCTATTTCTCTTGGCATCCACACTTGGCAGCCCCAGCTAGCCAGGGATGGATGCAGACAGACTCCTGCTAGCAAAAATTACACAGCTGAGGTTCTTCCATTTGAGAATTTAGAGAGAGCTGCACATCTGGAGCGTGAAGAATTAACTTCGCCCTAGACAACCCACCTTCCAGGACTATGGTGTCTCCTTTACCATGCCAACAAAAGGCTACGGGTTAGAGAGACCTTTGGGCTGACCCTGCATTGCAGCAGCAATGCTTGAGTTTGCTTCTGAAAAGTGGGCCCTTGCCTTGTTAGTGTTTCCTCTCTTATAAAATAGAAGTCATTCTTTCGCCTCTGTGCAGTCAGCCTGTTATCTGTAGAATGCTTTCAGGAGCTAAGATGAAAGCATATTCTAGATGCATGAATTATTACTTTTATTGTTGGGCATGGTTATTCTGTTGAGGCTTTTTTCCAGCTGAAAATGGATTTGACTGAAAGGAAATCTCCTTTTGCAAGAAAGCTTTACTGGTGGAAATTATTGTTAACTCTGGGTAGCATAGAAAACCAATGAATATTTTTCTTCTAAAAAAAATGGATTTTGTTTTTTGAAAACTGATTTTTCCAAAGCTTAAGTTTTGGATTTTAACAAATACTCTGTTTGTTTATTTATTTTTCGTAAATTGCCTCAATTGCAGTTTATCAATTTCCTTAGGTATCAGCAGAAAATTTTAAGCTGTCCTTTCTTCAAGAAAGCACACTTTCAGACCAACCGAGACTTTCAGTAAATATCTGCTTTGTGCATAATACACATCTGTCTTCTTTTCAGCTCAAAAATATTTCTGAACCAATCATCAAACTTCTGAAAAATTTCTATAATACTGTATTTTGACATACCGGGACTAAGATCCTCATCTGTTCAGGTTTAGGTCATGTGGCAAGATTACTTGCCTTGACAGATTGCAAATGAATTTTGTGTTTCCATAGTTCAGTAATAAAAGTCATTTATTTAATTTTCTGATACAAGCAACATGAAAATATGTGTTACTATCATGTTGGAATGCCTCAAAAAATGAGGTAAAGGAAAATGAATTGTTGAGCTTTATTTACATTAGTCCTGTCCATTTTTCTCTCAAATGTTAAGCTGTTATTAGGAGTACTTGTTTTTGCCTATTGCATTGTCTTATTAACAGATAGAGGTATTCATTTTCTTGACTTGCACAAACTCTTGCCATTTTACTTCTCATTTTATAAGAACACAGCAACTTAAGCAAGTGGAAAGACCTTTTCCTTACCTGCCTTCTGCTTGGTGATTTGGAAATGCAAACACTCTTGAAGAACAAAGCAAAATGAGACTAGTGTTGGAAGAGATGTGGATGCAGTTCTAAGCTTCTGTCTCAGCAACAGTCTTGACAACCAGGAGCTGCATCTTCAGTGAAGGAAAGTGTGTCCTCTTCTTCTTCAGACCATGGTGCTGGAACAGGCTGCCCAGAGAGTTGTGGATGCCCCGTCCCTAGAGCTGTTCAAGGCCAGGTTGGATGGGGCCCTGGGCAGCCTGGTGTAGTATTAAATGTGGAGATTGGTGGCCCTGCATGTGGCAGGGGGTTGGAGATTCATGATCCTTGAGGTCCCTTCCAACCCTGGCCATTCTGTGATTCTGTGATTCATGGTGCCCCTCTCAAGGGGTGTCAGGACAACAACTTGTGTGACCATAAAACCTGGGAGACATCTCCCAGTGGAGTCAAGGCTGGAAGCCACTCCATCATGTTTAGCATTAGCTGAACACAAAGGCTGGCCTTGATACAAAGAAGTGGAAGTCACCCTACATGGCTCTCTTGCATCCAGAGTATTACTCTTTGGTACACTGTTTAGTGAATCTGAACTACAACAGTATGACATGCCTCTCCTTTACTTGGATTGTTTTGTGTCATACTGCTGTGATGAGTATGCAGAAGCTTTGCTGTTTTGTATGCTCTTTTTCACACAAAAGCATGCTCTTTCATACAGCCAATAAATGCAGCATGAATTGGATGGATCAGGTGACCTCAGTGTAATGTAACCTGTGAAACTGCCTGAATGCTGTGGTTGAATTGTCTGGAGAGCTTGACATGAAGAGTTTTGCTATTATAACCAAACCTCTTTGCCAAAGGAGTTAAACCATGGAAAAGTTTAAGTCAAAATCTTCTTCGGTTTGATGATCACCAACTCTGATGGCACTTCCATGGGGGGGGAGGAAAAAAAAAAAAAAAAAGAAGTCCCAAAACATTTAATACATTGCTCAATTAGTAAAATTAAAAAAAAAAAAAAAAAAGTGAATTCTGTTTCCAGCTCCGTGTGATTAAGCATTGGCAATGAATTGAAGACTCTAGATACATCCATGCTCATTTATAGATTAAGCCTGAACACAGGAGAGGATACTTGGAAAGATGCTGAAAGCATTTGTTTTATTCCCCTTGGGAGTGCAATTTTGCAAGGCAGCTCAGAGATTCTTGGCTGAGTATATGCGGTGAGGCACTCAGTGTCCTTGGCTCCCTGTCAGGTGAGAGGTGTTCTGGGTTTGCATGTGCCTCTGCTTTTAGAAGTGATCTGGGCAAGGAAAAGAAGAAGGACAGTTCTCTGGAGCCATTACAGCCTTTTCTCTATGTGCATGTTTGGGCACATTTTAAAGCCTTTATTTCCCCAGCCACGAAATCTTCTTTGAGTGGTTTCATTCTGTCTTGTAAGTGCTCCATTTAGGGCTTTTCCAACATGTATTTACAAGCCCATATGGGTGTGCTGAGGATCCAGCTGGAGAATAGGCTCTGCCATAGCAGTTCCTGGCCCTATTTTGTTGTGAACATCTTGTTTCTCATCGGGATTTGGAGAGAGCAAGAGCATAGTGGGAAATGACATCCACAATTCCCAGTGACATGGACAGAAGCTGGATGCCTGAATGTCCTTTGAAGTCTTCCTCTTCCTGTGGAATGAGCATTCTCTAAATTTTCTCTGCTAGTAATTAAGCCATGCAAACTCCAACAACACACTGCTGTCATTTTATGCTCCCTCTCTCTGCTCACTATTATCATCTGAGAGAGCCTTTATCCAAAAAATAGATTAAATTAACCTGTTCTGTTTTATATTTGTGGCTTGCTTAGTTAAACACGTTTCAACTGATGAACTGTAGCTTGTTAAGCAACAGCAATCCTTTGTCCATACTCTGGTAGATTTTTAATTGCCTGCTAAATTAATCTGTTTTCCCACCTTTTCTTACTTCCCTTTGACATTCACATTACAAGGTAACAATATGGCAATTATTTTTAAAAATAATGAAATGACTTTGCCTGTGAGGCACTGTCTCAGGGGCTCAAGCAACATAGAATACAATGTAAGAAACACTGACATCCTGCAAAGTAAGGGAGAAAGGTATGGAAAGAATGTGAAAGTAATGAGCCTGTAAATGCACCACACGCTTGATTTAAGAAGGGAGGAGTCGTCCTGATGTCAGCTAAGGCAGATGTGAACCTGAAGATCGCAGGAGTACAGGAGCATATAGTTTTTGCGTTTCACAGCTAACACACGGATAAGGGAAAGCAAATACCTTGATTACCCTGCCAGTAGGGCATGATGTTGCACTAGCAGGTATCTCTTCGTCCCTAATTGTGACAGCAAGGACAAGAAAGTGGAAAATGTTATCTGTGGAGTGACAGCTCACTTGCAGGGCGAACACCTGCCTAACGGTGCTCAGCCTCATGGCCAAGCAGTCCATCACTACAAACTCAATTTACGGCTGTTGTCTACTGATGTTGTTGAGAAGAAGGAGAGGTGGCACCAGCACCCTCTGAACGGTGTGAGCCATGCATAGGAGACAAGCTGAGCTTGAAGTGGAGGAGTACACCATTAAGCCACCCTCTTCATTTTATGAGGTAATCTCCATTCTGGTCTCGACAATTCCAGTAGCTTAAGTCAGTGCTTCCATACCTCAAAGTTGGTATGGTCTGTTGTGTGAGCGAAGCATTTTGCCTTGCAACCTCTTGCATCACCATTCTCTCTGCACATGCAGCCTTGACTATATTTTTAAATTTTCTATTTGAAAATATCATATTTAAAAAAAAGAATCTGGATTGTTTCCGGACTCTTGTCTTTTCTGCCCCGTTTCTGTATTTCCTGCCACCATCTCAGCTCTTCCCAGATTGCATCCAAAAGTACATTAGTGCTGGGATCTTCAACCTTCTTTGGCACATGGGTAGTTGTACTGACAAAGCAGTACACTCTGTGCAACACTGAGGTATCCCTGTCAGCCCTGAAAACAGTTTAAATTTTCATCTTGTATGGCCGAAAGCAATCCTGGAGCATCTTGCAAACAAGTGGTGGCAGCTATTCAAGAAGCAAAGGAACGCTTATGCTAAACAGTGAGAGGTATTCAACATTTAGTGTAGAGGGTGAGATGCATGGAATGAGGCTTTACCCTAACAATTTTCCTATAGAGCAGTCAGGCTGCTGAAGCACATTCATTAAAATTTAAGTATGTCACATCCTGGAATTGTATCACGGCTTGTAGCTGTTCCATTTCTTTTCTGTCTTACCACACATGCTTTCAGACTGCACTTCTGTACAACCTGAGAGACATCTGCTGGTGGAAGGCATTGTAGCATTTTGATGAGTACAGGGTATGAGACACAGCCAGCCTGGACAGTAATGACAGAGATGGCAGTCACATCACACATGTCAAGCAATTCAGGTTAACAGAAGACTTGTAGGTACAGAGATAGACACCCATTCCAGCTCAACCAACTCCTTAATTGTGTAAGTGCACATTTTGCACACACAATTGCTGCTCTAATTTGGACAGAGCTGGGTGCATGCAGCCTACAGCATGTTCAGGCTCACGCTTATGCAATTATAAGCTACTCTCTGGCAGATCTGAAAGACTTATAGCATAGGTAAGCAATAGAATTTATTGTTTCTTTTGGTAAAAGTAGGGACTGCTTCTTATTTCCTTTCCAAAGAAGAAACAATCAACTACATCAACACTTACTGTCTTTACAGATACAGTGCTAACTCATTCTGGCAAATGACCTATTTCTAAAGCTGTCAAATTTTGTCTTCTCCCAAGCTAGGAAGATATGATGACTAAACAGTACCGTGGTCCTGGCTGACAGAACAAAAACCTTACATTTTATCTTCCACACCTAAGTTGCATGTTACATCAGTACAAAATAGGTAAGGTGAAAGAAAGCAATCAGCAGTAATGTAGGCTTAGAGGTTTATGTGCATGTGTGTTTAACTGCTACTTCTAAGGAGGAGGTCAGCATCAGAATAGAGTTGCATGTGATTTAAACTGTGTGCAAACTACACATAATCTAAGTTGCTTGTAACTACTAATTTCTCTCACATGGCTGTTTTAATATTTAAAATATGGTCAACCTATCTCCAACCATACGTGCTTGGAAAAGTTCTGTTTTGAAATTTGATGATGAAGAAAATTTGACTGAAATTTGATGAAGACCAGAAATCTGCACTATCAGAAGGACAGACATGGAGATGGCTCTTGAGGACAATGCCAGCTCCATAGAACCATCCCTACAGCATGTTTTCAAAACAAGTCTCCTCCAGACTGTGAGTATCTAGAAATGAGCTTGTGAAAACTTGTCTCCAGCAGCCCTTGTGCATCCCTGGAGTTGGCAAAATACTAGTTACAGTCACCTTCTTTGTGTCTTGCTGTATGCACATAAAATTTGCCACGGTTGAGGTCTGTCTTTTGAGAAGCTCCAGAGGTAACTGCCTAGAGTTGACTTACAGGGCTAATGTCAGAAGGAATTAGCATTTCAGCAACTCCTTGGCCAACTCCATGTCAGTATTAAAATAGCTGACTGCCTTATACATCAGCTGGCCCTACCTAGGAGGAACAACTCAAAGGTTTTTAGAAGCAGAATAGTTATCATTCTTCCATTACTTCCTGCCAGAAAGTTCTTCTGGCCCTGAAGTTTTCAAAGGAATGAGTGTCTTTATTTTTCTCTTTCCATCTGTCTCTATTTATAGCTTATGACTATTGGAAAATATGTGACAAGAAACTGGGAGAGGAATGGATTTTAAGGCTTCAAGCTCAAATATTTTCTAGGGAAGCCTGAGTTGTTCTTGGTGAAAAGGACAAGCTGACAGCAAAGCCTGGAGAGGGAGGCGGGTGCCGTGTGTAAAGTACACGTCTGAAAAGGGAAAGTGATTACTTTCAGGAATAAATCAGGAGAAGCAGAGGGATTCCCACCTCTTCAAGAGTTCATCTGGACTCCAGAAGTCTCCCTTGAAATTCCTTTTCAGATATAATGAAACTCAGCAGCCTTTGTTTGTGGCCAGATTGAGTGCTCTTTCTCCCGTTGATTAGCACTGTTGATGCCAGAACTTAGAGCGTGAGAAAATATTACTCAGCATCAGCAAGAAACACTCATTTCACATAAATACAACTAAGCTGTGTTCCACTGTCTCCCTCATTTTCCCATAATTATTTCGCCCACTGATGACTGCATGCTGTAAGTAAAACGGCTGGATCCCCAGCTGGAGCAGGCTGGCAAAGTTGGTTCAAAGTCCTCGAAGTCAAAAATGTTTTTCCAAGGTAATTAGCACGGAGATATCCGGCACTTGTCCTTCAAACTTGGAGCTGCATGAACATTATCTCAGTATAGTCAGGAGCAGTGCTTCCACTGACTCCAGCAGCAGTGGGCCTTACGTCACTGCTGCTTAACTAAGACCCTTTGGATCACTTCACTCTCTACATGTATGTGCCAGATGTGATTATTCCATTGCTTGCTATTCGGGTTTTCTCTGCAAATGGTATTTTACCTTCACCGTCTCATATTCCACCAGGATCTGATTTGAAATGCATTGGCTTTATTTACAGTCATTAACACTACTCATTCCTCCTGCTCCTAGTAATTTTTGAACAGGGTGTGAAACTACTTGTCCCAAAAGTGTGGCAGTACTTTACCCGAGACCTCACTGTAGGCAATGTCTAGTCAATACATTTCTGTGTGGCTCCAAAGTTGCTCAGCATTTTGTCTCGAAGTCATCCCTCCCCTCTGCCAGGAAAAAAAAATATAAATAAATGAAAAGAAGAAAGAGCAAATCATGGTAAACAAGCTTAAAATATGTCTGCATCACAAGGCTCATTTATAATGTGGCTGACAAGGCTAGCTGATCCCAGAGAAGATGGAGAACAATGAAAGTAACTTCCTACTGCTGTTATGTCACTTTGATTTCCATGTGTTGGTGAATGCTCTCACTTTAGGTACTGGTTATGCTTCCTTGTTCGCTTTAATTAGAGGCAGCTCTAGTTCTGTGTCACTCTCTGGAATGGTATCCCGAAAAAGTGGGGTGTGTATGCGTAATGTATCACCTGTATGTGCACAACAGCTATTTGATGTAAAAATCAAAGTGTTGCCCTGCAATACTGTTTTAAGTACTCAAAATAGACGACCAAATGCTGCTTTCAGTAAGTATCAGCCGAGCAGACGGTGTCAGTGACAGATAAATTTGGCCTAATGCCTGTTTATTGTGATACTTGGTATTTTTGGCTAACTACATAAACAAATATTGCGGTATTACTCTTGGCAAACAGCATGAATACCACTCTTGCTTTATTCTCTTTGTTTCCACAAACATTTTATGGCAAGTATTCATCACCAAATAAAATATGAGCCCATATACACTGCAAAACCCATTAGGTCATGTATTCTGGCACTTGGTTAGGCTGCAAGGTCTGCCACAAACTTGGCGGAGCTGTACACAACACTGACAGCACTTCCCAAGCAGTGCAAGTCAGATGTCCTTCCTCCTTCACACATGTCCTTGGTGTAGTGAGTGATGGTGCTGTCCGAGTCCTAAACTTATTCACCTAACAAAGACCCCTGAGGAAAACGTTGGTTTTTTTTTGCTAAGATTTTTTTTTTGCTGTGATTTTTTAAAGAGTGTATACAGCACTGTTCCATTTGTAACCTATTTTCTACCCACCAACCAAGGCATTCTGGTTATCCCAGCATGGCCCTAGCACCCTGGGTCTCAGGAACCGAAGGACTGCTGCAGTTGTTGGTAATGCAGCGATGCCTCCTACCCACCCTCTCTCTTCAGCCCCACTGCTAACACCTCAAGCACCATTGGTGCCATCGATGCAGTCTCTTCTCGGAAGATCTCTCTGGAAAGCCTGAAACTTTGACTTCTCCATCAATATTTCATTCTGCAGATGATGGCTCTGGCATACGTTCTTTAGTTATTAGAGCAGAAGACAAGTGGTTGTTTTTTCTTTTTTTTTTTTTTTTTTTTTTTTTGTGCATGCTGAATCTCCTTTTCAAGCAATGCCTTGGGGATATGAACAGGAACTTGACTGCAAGTCTCTTTTGATTCTGAAACTCCCACTGACTGATTGATAAATAGGAGACAGTCACCTTAATATACCTGTGGATATGACACTCAATTCTTCTCAATTCTTGGAAATTACCATGTGCTAGAATTCCAGATGGGCTACATGCACAATATATCTTAGTTTTAACCTTCCACCTTTGTACTAAGCTAAGGCAAATCCTAATGACTGGAATCATTACTGTATTCCATGCATGTACTGCGTTATTTTCAATGTTTTTCAGTGTCTGAAACAGCATTCAGGTTGGATCTCAGGAAGAGTTTCTGTTCAGGAGCGATGCTGTAGTGGCACAGGCTGCCCAGGAAGGTGGTGCAGTCACCGTCCCTGGAGGTGTTCAAGAACCATGTGGATGTGGCACGGTGGGACGTGGACAGTGGGCACAGTGGGATGGGCTGTAAGCTGGACATGGTGATTTTAGAGGTCTTTCCCAACCACAGTGGTGTATGAATCTATTATCTAATCAGTGGAAGGACTCAATCCAGCAGCAGATTGATGATGAGGCCAGAAGTGACTGCAGGCAATCCAATGGCCAGGTCAGTTTTGCAGCAGTTGCAGTGGGTGGGTAAGCAGCACCCTGTGCTGTGTAGTGACACAGAACAGAACTTAAACAAGAAATCATGCATTAAGGATCTCAAAAGATGGATATGATGAGAAAGTATTTCCCAGTAGTTCCTGATGCCAGGGCTCTGCTTGAACACGGCTACTGACTGCCTGTAGACTTCCAACAAGTCAGACACTTGAACGCAGACTCTGCTAATTCCCTGGTTCTCCAGTTGTGCTGGATTAAAGCTTAAAAATTATCTTTGTTTAAGTATCCTGCAAGAATGGTGTTGGTGGGAAACAGCCTACTTGGCTGAGGTCCCCCACGCTGATCCCTTGTCTACTTTGGCTGACCTCTGCAGAACTTGCTTTGATAGAGTGCTCCCTCCTCCCCCTAAAAAATGCCATCTGGAAGGCCCGGCAGCAGCGACGCGGAGCGGCGCGGGGCCGAGCGGTGCCCGGGGTGCCCTGGGCACGCTGACCGGGCTGCGGATGCTGCAGAACCCCGTGTTCGAGGCCGCTCTTGGCAGCAAACGCGACCATCACCGGGTGCGGTGCAGATGAACTCTTCGGGACAAATGCACTGAGTTGGGCGCCCGGGCGGCTACAGCCTGAGGAGGACGGATATTGTGTGAATCGGTGGTGTCTGAGACAAAGAGAGGCGGAGGTGGGGCGGGGAAATATGAGGTCCGGCGCGCGTGGAAGCCCGCCGCGTGCTGCGGCCACCGCTCGGTTTTGAACTTTGGGACGGAAGACAGGAAAACTTCTGAGATTGGGATTTCGTTGGGGGCGGTGGAGGGCGGCGGGAAGGGCAAAAGGGGGCACTTTCCATCCCCCGCGGCCTCCCTGCGAGGCCACGCCTCGGGAGCGGCCCCAGCCCCCTCCCCGCTGGGCCGGGCCGGGGGGCGGCAGCGCGGGGATCCGGGAGGAGGGCTGCGGGCGGGGGGCGGGAACGGAGCGGGGGAGGGGGGCGCAGGAAGGCGGGCGCGGGAAAGCG
>NW_024962261.1:10248708-10304990 GCF_019238085.1 Lagopus leucura
TTCCTTCCTTCCTTCCTTCCTTCCTTCCTTCCTTCCTTCCTTCCTTCCTTCCTTCCTTCCTTCCTTCCCTCTTTCCTCAGATATAATACAGTTTACATCTTTTATGAGATTACTGTCCCTATCTTCTGATTAAAAGAATCTGATCAGCATATTAATAAGTTAAAAATAAAAAAAAACCCTCAAACTGTGCAACAGCTGCTATTTTGCTGCTGAATCTATTCAGGATATGCCATTTTTATGAGATATTTATTATAATAGAGGGGTTTATTTGAGTGTGTGTGTGTATGTATGTGTGACTTTGAGCTAGCATTAGTATAACAATGTGTGTGTCTTCTACATAATGTACGAGGGCAGATAGAGGTGTATATTCATTGTGTTGTCTGTTAGAAAGTACTGACAGTAAATTGCAGTTATTCTGGTGGGACAGCATGTAGGCAAGGGCAGTATTATCCAGAGCTGGATGTATCAGTGTATGGCAGTAAGAGTAGAGACTCAAGTCTTGTTCTAGATGACCTGCCTTATGCTTACAGTCTCTGTGAGAAGTCCAAACATCTTGTTAACCTGTGTGCTGGGCTTGGGGTCTGGCAAAGCTCTGAGAAAAACCTGTTTGATTAGAGCTAGGGGACCTGGTCAGCAGATCTCAAAACGTGGTGCTAATGTGCTAATCACTTGATCTAAAATGGGCTTATGCGGTCTGCCTGTTTATAACAGCAAGTTGGTACATCAAGAAATCATTTTAAATCCCACAAACGAAAAATATGCAAAAAGGAAGAAGCTTTAAGCATGAGCCTAAATAAAGGTAGATACAGGATGAGGTGTTTTCTTGACCTAATCTTGGGGTGGAGGAAGGGTGCTGAAGATTCTGGAGCTTTGTATATTGCATGATGCCAACAAAACTCTGAAGTGCCCAGCACCTCTGAAACTCATTACTCTTTTAGAAGATAACAGTTGTGTTATAAATGCAGCAGAGTGGTCAGCCCATGCATGCACGCTCCAGCTACATTGTCAAGCTCAGTGATTGCGCCTTCTTTGTTCTCTTTTTCTCCCCTGAAAACTGTCAGGGAAAGTGGAGAAACTGGAGAGTAGAAGACACAAATTGAATTCCTATACATAGTTAAAATAGAACACTGTTTCATCATGACTGAAAGTGAATTCACCGCGTTGCTGTAGAAACCCTGGCAAATGCATTAAACTCAATGCCCAACCATTGCATTCTTTTAACAGCTTTATTTTTAATAGGTATTTACTTGAGAATATATCTCAGCCGTGCTACCATATAGTTTTTGTACTTCTGTACAAAGAAAGGTATTATTTCTTCTCAGGTAGGCTGTGTGAACAGCCCAGCTTACTGCTGCTAGTAACTTCTTTGCTTCATAAGTGCATATTACCTGGATATGTCTGCTGTCTCTGTGGTGATAAAAATACTCATTCCTGCACAGCCAGGGCACACATTCTTTTCTGCAGCATTCAGAACAAATCAAGACAGAGATCTGCAAGAATCTCAGATGTCAAGGAATCCTTCTCAGTAGGACCTCTGTCCTTGCAGAAGACCAAGGAATGTGGAGGCTGGGGAGTTGCCAGAAAGTTCTGTTTTGTTTTAGTGAGATATGCATACCTCCACTTACCTTTCTCCTATCACCAGCCACCCCCACCGAGGAGTGTTGATGTTGGTTTGATGCCCAGAAAATATGGTTCCTCCACAGAATGTTAAAAGACAATCTGGAATGAGGGTTTGTGTCAGCTGTTGCTTAAAGAAACGAAAAACAAACTTGGATTTTTAATGCTGTGTTGTTCCTCACACAAAGAATAAATGGTTTGTGACCTGGATATGCTTAACAGGCTGTGAATTAAAGCAGAGTTAATTGTTGATGACAAACAAAACTAAATATAGATGTGGAGGTTGCACCCTCCTCTTCCTCTTGAGATTGTTCATAACCTTTGCACACATTTGCCCATTGTTTTAGATTGCCTGATGGACTGATTACATGTCACTGGCTTCTGACTCTTGAATTCCAGTAAGGGCTCACTCTAGAAGAGCAATCTCTGGAAGGACAGAGTGCTGACACCATGTGAACACTCAGCACCTTGCTGGTTCACTGTCCAGCAGTGATGAACAGAGAAAACACGATCAAGTCGTTTGAATTACGGTTCTGTGAATGGCAGTAGATAATGAAATTAAGAGGTAGAGAAGATTAGTGAAGTTCTGGGATATTTAAACTTTTTCTCGTTACCTGTTTCTAGTCTACCTGAAGAACTGTCACTAAAATTAGAACTTTATTATGTTTCCTATGCTTGAGTATCCTCAAGATCTCTTTTCACATAGTTGCACGTGTGCCACAGAACGATGAGTGGTGCCTGTGGCCGTGAATGTGAAGGACGTGCCATTTTTTTCTGTCTGATGTATTTAATTACTTTTGTGTCAGGGCTCTGGCCAGGGGCTTTATGGGATCCAAGCTCCGAACAGTGCAGTCATGATCCTCTGTCAGTCATGCTTCAACTTCATTGTCAGAGGTCTAATATAAAGCTGAGGAACCTAATCCTGATGGTCGTTTCTTAATTGCTATGCTTTGCCCCATATGCTCTCCAATTGTATTTGCTGGTTGTCTATTAGTTCTCCATTTTCTGTCACCTTTCACCTTAGTCATAGTGAAAAACAAGCCGGTAATTTTGATAACCCAAGTTCTAATTGTAAAGCGTGTGATTGGATTTCCGTAATAACCTCAATGTCAGGGCTGCTGGAAACATGCCAGAAGGTCTGTTGTAATGCTGGGTCAGTCAAGAATTGCTGTGTTGTTTTGGTTTTTTTTTTTTCTATCTACATTTTCTGCTGCACAATGCAGAAGGGGAAAAAGCAGCTTTAGGAGAAGGAAGGTTTTTTTGAAAGATACAGACTTCCATATGTGTCTTGGGACTGTGCCATGGGATTTAAACAGCAGCAGGCCATGTATCCTCAGTTAGCAAAAGCCTTACATCTCAGTTAGCACAATCCCATGTTGATCTGTAGCAAAGGAACATAAGTGTTTTCTGGATAAGCTGAAGAGTAGGGAAATGTTCCCTCTATTAAAAAAAAAAAGAAAAAAAGAAAAAGAAAAAAAAAGAAGAAAAAAGAAAAAAGTATATTTAATTCAATCACAAAGCAAATTTTACACACAATCATGATTTTTTTTTTTCTGGTCTCTCAACCAAACTTCTCTGCTTGCTGTTTTTCAGCTCTGGTGAGTACCTCTGAATGAAAGCTGAAGTGAAGTTCATGTACCATGGATGTTGAAACCAATGAGCTGAGAGGGACTGGAGGAAAAAAATTGGAAGTGGCAGAAAAAGAAATAGTTTTATAATTTATTATGCTTCTGCTTTCCACAGAGAAGTGTGAATAGATACATAATATTGTATAATCAAGAAATAATGCTGTCCTCTGCAGTCTTTATGGTACATTGCTAAATATGTATCATAGACAAAGAGGAAATTCTGTGTTTTCACAATGTTATCTTCAGAGATCATCTCCTCCCTGGAGATCTTAGCAAACGGCCGTTAAAGTTATCGAGGATTTAGTCTTTCAAATAGTTTTAGTTCATCTTTATAGTTTTTCAGCTTTTGCCACCCACTCATGTCATCCCCAGCAATCCGAGATGGGCACTAGGAAGCCCTTCTACTTGTACTTTGCTTTTCTTGGACTCTGCAGAATATCCTTGGCAACAAGACACTGTACTATATCCAGCTGTATTTTCCTCACCATTAGCTTGGACAGATTTTCAGGTTTCCACATAAATAAATACAAATATGAACTTAGATATCTCTATCATGAAAATGTTGCTGCCGTCAGGAGCAGTCTACAACAGCTTTCTGCTTACTGCAGCATTCTACAGACTCACCTCTACCCTACCCACAGAGATGTCATCCAGGAGTACACAGGCACTCAGTGAGTAGTATACAGCATTCAGGAGGCTCTTCACTCCTTCGCTAAATTCATTTTTGAGAACAGGAACCCATTCACCAAGTTCTGCAAATAAGTGGTTGTGTTTTGTCACCAAAAGGGAAAAAAAAATATTACCAGTCAAATGGCAAGAGTAGTGGGTTTAGTTCATAGTATTTATATGTTATATAGACACAAACATAATTGGTAGACCATATGGTGGGAAGAAGACTGCTTGGGAAAAGCACATAGATGTGCCCTATATCTGATGACTAACAGAGAGCTCCTTTATGAGAGTGCACACATTCTTTCTGGTCATGATCATTGTTACTTGCGATAAATAAGCAAAATGTGAGTCTTCTCAATGAGAAGATATGGGATAAAAAAAGACATAATGTTTAAGTATGGGAATGAGAAACAGTGGTCTTCACTTTAGTTTCCACCCGTCGTGATTACCTTCTTTGTGCCTCAGTTCCGCAACTTAAAATGTGAATGTTTCCTCTGTTTATTTGGTCTAGAAACATCTAAAGAAGGAACTAATACGATTTCTAACCCATGGGTGTGTTCAGTTCCTGGCAATATAGGGACTTGCCTCAGCTGGGGCATTCAGGTGTCCTTCACGCAAATGCTAATATCATACTGACATGTATACAGTAAAGAAATGATGAGTATTTCAAAGAGAAAATCATTTCTCTGCTTGTACTGGAAATGAAATGTGTTCTAAATTTTGCATTTCAGTTAGGACATGATGATATTTGTTATTTCTACAACGACATAAAATTCACAGGAAAAAAATTCTGAACACAAAATCATAGTAAGAAAGATTACACTTGTTAGGTACTTCTGCCATGCTGATTGAGGCTTTTGTCACAGAGAAGTTTCCCTGAAAATTGCAAGTGTGTGCAGTTGAACATCCTCTGCCACCATCACGTAGAGAAATACTGTTGCTATCACCATTTCACAGACGGAGGAATAGAGCAGAGAAACGAAAAGGTTTTCCCAGTGCCATGGAATAAAATGGGTCAGGACCACGTCTGTCTCCAGTCAGGACTCTGACCCATTGGCTTCACAGCTGAGAGCTGCAGGGCCTCAATGGACATTCGCAGAGGTGAAAGTTCTGCAGGTGGGTGACAGAAGAGTGTTGCCAGTGGCTTTTTTGCAAGGTGCGGCTGGGCAGGGTGTGCAGTGAGCTGTGACTGCATTACAACAGCACTGACCTCGGTGTCTTGCTTCCTCCCAGAGAGGGCAATTTGGGTTGCTTGGTAGCCCTTGTTTCTGCATTGCCTTTGCAAGTTGCTGTCATCAGGCTCATCAGGGGCCCTGTCTGGAGACTGCATGCCAGCCTAAAGTGGGATGAGAGCTCTGGGCTGATCCTGTGAGATTTCTCTATGGTCAAAGATATCACCCATCTTTTTTTGTCTATGTGACAAAAGACCTGATATCCCCTGTCTAGACTTCACAGCTCTATACTCCTTGAAGGTAGCAACTTGTATTATGTATCATTCCAAGATTTGGTGGAGGCTGCAACTTCTTCTCCTAGCCTGGTACAGCAGAGATTGCCTCTGCAGCTGCAATGACTGGGGCTGCATCTGCAGTCATCTTAGATCATCCCGAGCATATGGAAATGACAGAATTTAATTAGAGTCAGTTTTGCTACAGAAGTCTCATTCATGAGACTGCGTTTGCTCCTCTGAGCTGTGGTGTGACTGTGACTCAGTTGTGCCGATGGATGGGGTTCTTCTTTGTGGTCTCTGGAGGAGATAGAACTTGCCGAAAATTCCATCTGAATCCTACACAGGTTGTACCATGCTAAATCTTATCTCCCATAAAGGAGAAACAGCAGCTGTGTATATTTCAAGCTGTCAGGCAAAGCAATTGCAAGTAAACTGCACCCTTTACTTTTTGATCGTTGATTGAACCTATAATTACCACCCTTCCATGCTCTGCCAACCTATGTTCCTCTGTCATCTCTGAGGCTGAGGCGGATCCCCCCTTCCTTCCTTCTCTCTTATATTTTCTTTCTCATTTGCCAGGTACTTTCCTCAGTGGGAAGGTCAAGCCTGGAGATAGTGAATGACCAAGGTCATACATGGCTGGGAACACGGAGCCGATAACCTATGTCCTCACTCAATTCACGGACGGCTGCTTAGGGCTTCCCTTTGCGATGCAGACTGTCCTCTCTCACGCGGTACTTGGCCGTTTAGAGAAGGATTCATATGATTCAGTCATGTCCAATTGTGCATGGTTACTCAAATGCCAGTCTCCACTGAATAACAAGATGAAACAATAAAAAAAAAAATACCCTTGAAATACAGATAATCACTCTGACACTCGGGGAGAACGTGCCTGTGTACAGCTTATGAAATGCACTGTAGCTTTATGGACTGTCTATTTCTGTGTCTAATCACTATCTTTGTCTGCGCGCTGCTCAAGCTTCTTGTGCTAAGAAGTAGGGGAGCGGCGCCTCCGGCTCTGCCGCTGAAAGAGACAGTCGTTAAGGACTATTAGCCCGTGAATAGGCATGGTCCGGGTGGAACAATGGGGTGGCTGCAGCCTAGGGAAAAGCCAGTTTTCTCCAAGTGCCCCGCAGGAGGCCAGGAACGGAGGAATTTTCCCAGCAGCTGAACAAAGAAACCAGGTGTTGGTGTGAGGGCTTGCTGACGGAGAGGGGCCTTGGAGGAGAGATACGGGAGGAGGGAGCGGGGGGGGGGAGGAAGCGGCGGGGGGAAGAAGCGGCTGAGAGTGATGCTCTGCGCTGGGCTGCGGGGACCGCCAAGTTCAAAGGAACCCCGATCCGGGCAGGGGAGAGCGGCAGAACACGGCGCAGATACACATACACGCGGTGTCCGGACGAGATGCTGTCCACCCTGCAGGACTCTGCCCCAGGTCCTTCGGCTGGGGGACACTGCGAAACCGCATGGTGCACTTGTGCCACTGACACGGAGCGGGTCGGGCTTTGGGCAGGTCTTGGCACAGTCCCGCCAGACTGAAGTTGCACGTCGGAGCTCCCCCAGGTTCTCCAGGAGTGGGAGCTGTGATGGGAGCACCCAAAAGAAGAGCAAGTGCACGGGGCATGTTACCCTCATAAAGTGAAGGCCGAGGTGCTGGGCGAAAGCTGTGCGACCTGGCACCCCAGTGAGCCAAATTACTTATAGTGTATCATACCACCACCGTCAAGAAATGTTTCTGATCCCAAGGGGCTCGACGCAGTACTACCCATAAAAAGTGCAGTGGAACTTCCTCCCAACGTGTCGATTGCTGAAGTGCCTTCCCTCCCACCTAACAGATTAGGATCATGTGAAAGGTGTTATGTGTAATGGGATTTAACAACGAATGCAGGCAGGGAATTGTTGCCCAAATTGGAATTAGGCTAATTGGGGCAACAACGAACAGAAGTACACCCCATGAAAAATTCAGCGAGATTGTTAATGAGGAGTCGTCGTGGTCCTTTGTTTTTTGTTTTTTTTTTCCTTATCTTTGTTTCAGGCAGCTCCGCAACAGCAACATCCGGTGGGACTGTTGAATCAGACATGACCCTGCCCCAAAGGTGTGCCTAATGAGTGAGATCTACGAGATAAGGCTGGTGTGTGCCATGGCAGCAGAGTTTTAATCATTTCTGTGTGAGCGTTTTAGCTTGGGAGTATACTCATTTAAGTGTTTTAAATGGGCTCCAGATGTTGTTAAATCACTATTAAAAAAAAAAAAAAAGGAAGAAGAAGAAGATAAAAAACCGTCTATAAATTTTAAGAATGACCACAGAAGGGTGGAAGAGAAAGGTCAGATTTTGGGCCTCTTATCAGTTACTAGCAATGTCAAGGTGCCTGTGCGTGGCAAAGGATCATCATTCCTAGCCCATCTGAAAGCCCCAGAACTGCTACACTCTGTATCTGGTGACAAGTTGCTCCTCTATCTCCCTACCTACTCTATTTACAGCTTCTGTCTCTCCTAAAGAATGTTGAATCATAATAATCAGCACTTTTTTGCATTGCATATAAAATAAAAGCCATAACTCAATAACAGAAAACCTTGAGCTAAGGGTGTTGTTTTTTGGGACTGTCTTCATTTTCCTTCAGTGCACGAGCTGTGTGTTAGAAACTATTCCCTCTGGCAACCCATAAAACAGAAACTTCTCCATTTTTTCCACCCCAGGAAACATTCTGTCAGCAATTCACTTGTAGTGTTCATCTATGAATATTGAGATGATTTTCTTTGTCTCATTCCTGAAGTATTAACACAAGGTGCAGTGAGTATCTATGGTATACTACAAACTGCGTGAATAATTACAGTGTGAATAACAGTAAGCCCAATCAGGAAAACACAGAAGACTGGAATGAAATTTTTAATGCACAATAGGGTCTGTGACATTCTGTTATTCTGCTTCTGTTCTACTGCTGTCAGAAAGCCCATTAGTTTTAAGGCCATGACCTTGTATACTTCAGTATTTCTGCATTCTTCAAGCAGGTGGTTCTCCATGTCTCCCTGAGGGTGCTCATGTGAAAGAGATCCAGGCATGCATCAGTTGTTACTGTGGTATTACAGATGCATGGGGACATATTAGAATTATAGAACCAAAGAATGTTTTGGGTTAGAAAGAACCTTAAAGATCATCTAGTTCCAAACCCCCTGCTGTGACTGCTCCACAGCCTCACCACCTTCATAGTAATGAATTTCTTCCTGATATCTAATCTAAACCTACTTTCCTTTATCTTAAAAACTTTTTCCCTGGTAAATAGTTTCCCTAATGCCACTCCTCATCTTTCCTATAGGTGCCCTTTAAGTACTGGAAAGCCACAGTCAGTTCTCCCCAGAGCATTCTCTTCCACAGGCTGAACAAGCCCAGCTCCCCCAGCCTTTCTTCAGAGGAGAGGTGCTCCATTCCTCTGAGCATCTTTGTGGTCTCCTCCAGACCCACTACAACAGCTAAGCAGTTTCCTTGTGCTGAGGGCCCCAGGCCTGGATGCAATACTGCAGATGGGGCTCTCACAAGGGCAGGGCAGAGGGGGATGATCCCTTCCCTCTCCTTGCTGCCACCACTCCGCTGGTGCAGCCCAGGTTGCTACGGGCATTCAAGCTGCACGCTGCTGGCTTGTGTACAACTTTTCATCAACCAGGACCCAAACTACTTCTCCACGGAGCTGCTCTTAAGCTAAAAATGTTAGTCAGGACTGGGAAGAGGTTTTTACACATGCAACATAAGTCAGAAATACAGTTTGCTGCTGAAGGATATGGGTGACAACTGCAAGAATTTGTCATACAGTTTCACCTGTCAGCTGAGCCAATTTAAGCTAATGTTTCATTTCTGCTTCTGCATGGGAAGAGTGTGTGCACCATTGGTGAACATGTCTCAGTTAACAAGCGATAAGTGTTTAAGCTGCAATAACTTGACTGTGACGTTTTTATCCATAGCAAGAGAATTAAGGCAGGAGAAAATGAGTGGGAGACAGGAAAATACAAGATATAAGTGGATCCTTAAAGGAGATCTGGCAGAGCATCAGCAACTTGGACAGTGTGAGTTTTAAGGAGATGTATGAAGAAGGAATGATATATTGGCTCTGTGGACAACCATGCTGAGTAACTTTAATGTAGAAAGATGGAGATTAGGGGCTGGAAGAAGTTACTTGTGGGAAAATGTAATAGACAGTTGGATAACGTTTTTGATGGAGTCAAAGCTGTGGCAATCATTTGAAAAAGAATAGGAGTTGGGATATAAATACTGTTATGCCTGGATGCTTGTTCTCTGTTCAGCTAGTGGGACATTGCCAGGATAGGACTTCAAAGACATAAATTGGAAATCTAAAATCACTACATCACTTTAAAAATTGTTGCCTACATTTTTCTTTTAATCGAATACCGTTCTTTTTATTTGGTTTCTAGTTTCTTGAGTCTGTAGGATTACATTCTGTTTGTATTTACTTATTTATTTTTTCTCGAAGACCACAAAACTAGAAAGATTTCTTTTAATGGAAAACAAACAAAAAAAAGTTTTATTCCTTCTAGTGCTGAGGTTTCAAGAAAATATCAAATGTAACGAGATTCTTGATAAAAAGGACAGCTTTGGCAAAACATATAAACATACTCTTTTTTTTGTGTGTGTGTGTGTGTATATGTGTGTGTGTGTATTGAGCCAAATAGCTTTGCTTCATTTCCAGGTTTTATTGACTTTTGTGGAAATGTTGTTGGATAGCTATTTAGTATCAGGGCTGCTGTCCTTCTGATGCATTGATGTGCTGCTTTCAGGAGCCTTCTGTTGAAGTCAGATTGCCAATTGCAGCACAGACATATTTTAAAGATGTCTGGTCTCATAATCTCTTCTCTTGGCCATCATAACTGATCCAGGAAAAATGCCCACCTCCGCTTTGGAAGTGTTGGGTACCATAAGTTTTGTGTCAATGTACAGATTTTGTCACAGAGTAAGGATTGCATTCTGGGGACTGGGGAGTTTTGAGATTCTGCACCCTGGTGAGGAAACCAGTTTCAGGATCTATAGCTGGGAGCCAAAGCAGCTTGTTTGGGTGATTACAGAATTTTCAGAAACAGAAGAGAAGGGAAAGAAATCAATGAGTAGAAATGATTAAGCACAAGGATATAATACTAGGAAATAGTTGCTTTATCCATCTGCATTCTTAACCATCATTCATCACAATTAGTTGCTGTGCAGTACCTGCTACTATAAATAGTTTTCATTTGACCTTTTCTGCAGCTGTTGAAAACAGAATATGCAGATATACCTTTGAATGCTTCCACATGTTTCATGTGGGAACTGGTGTACACTCGTGCAGTAGACAAGCAGAATACAGCAATGGTCACAAATAGGCTCTTGATGCCTGTGGGCTGAGTTAAGGTACTGCCTTCCCCATTGGTGCTTTTTGGGTAAATGCATCAACCCAAGGGTGTGGAACTGCTGTGATGAGCAGAGTGAATGCCTTGGAGAAGCTGTGTGTTCTGGCGTACACTAGCTGCTCAGTGTTGGCTTGGGCACACACAGACTGCCTTCCTTCCACCAAACTTTGTGTTCTGCAAGTGCATCTGACCCTCCCATGTGTAATTTCAGAACTCTGTCTGGGAGGAGCCTCAGGAGTTTCAGAAGACCTTTGCTTTGGGGCTTCAAGGCTTTTACTCAGCTCATGTGAGTCTTTCCCCCCCCCCCGCCCCCCCGCCCAGATTTAGTCCCTGTAAGACCAGCTAACCATGTAACTCAGGCTCATGTTGCAGTGAGACAAAAGGAAGTGAAAAGTAACTCACATCTGTATGCTAGTCATCAGTATGTGGCAGATCTGTGGTCTTTTTTTTCTGTGATCCCTGGACAAAATAGCAAAGAATTTTGCTTAGGATTAATTAAAGGTAATTTCTGCACATGGTCCTGTGTATTTCACCCACATTACATTTCTTGAGAAGAGACTGTGGTTTGGTGCTTTATACTTGGAAAGTCTCATAGAAACTGAAAAGAGATTGAAAAATACAAGATTATTTATCTAGGATAAAACAGAGAAAGAAAATGAATTTTGTGCTGTGCTGTGACACCATAGTCATATTTCCTTACCATATTTTTCTTTTTGATTTTTCAACAAATGAAACAGAAAATCAACCGAAATATTCCCCTGCCTGCAGACATCGTTCAAGTCCATCTTGGTTATGTTTTCTATCTCTTCCTCCCTTTTACTTCCCAGATGCTTCCATTATCTTTCATGGTGCAGATTTTCTCTACAGCTTGTGTCAATAACTGCTCTAATAATACCTTGTGCAAGCATTTGCCCATCACAAAAGTGCCCTGAAGTTATTTTTAAACTCCACCATATGAAAGGACATCTAACTGCCAGCACTTGTGTTGCAGTCCACTGGTACAAAAATATGTGTACAGTCAATTGCTAGTATTAAATTGCAACTTGCAATTTAGCTGGGTCTGCATTTAATACATTCTTTGAAATAGATATGCGTGTGTGTGCACACCATGTGTTTGCCTTGAACATGAATGGCTAGGACCATTATGGTGTACAATGGGCTAAGCAGTAAATAAAGACAGACCTGGCCAGTCTGTGACTTAGAGCAAGTTTGCGATCGAGAGCGAAGAAGCAATCCTCAGCAAGGTGTGTGGTGGGTGGGCACAGTGTGTTTGGCTGCTGAGTTAGGATGGAAACTGAAGGTCGTAGGCCCATCTTCCTTGCTGTATGGGCTTCAGAGAGGTAACTGCACATCTGAATGTCAGAATAGTTTCATTCCATACGGAGTTAGAGAATTGCAGAACTAATATGAATGCTCAATTATCATAGCAACCACATTATTTTAACAAAAGGCCCTCCTGTTTCCTTTATTTTAATTGCCTGTTCAGCATGTTTTGTGTGTGTGTGTTTTTTTTGTTTGTTTGTTTTGTTTGTTTGTTTGTTTGCTTTTGCTGTTGTTGCTAGAGTATTTTCTTAATCTGTCTTGAAAGTGAAAGATAGTTCTGCATTCCTGTTCAGTCTGGGGCCTCTTGACTGTGCCTGTAGTTGTGTGATAGAATGGCTCACATGACAGTCGTATTGGACATGTCTAATATGAATGGAGAAGAGACCACTCTATCTATGTGTATATCCATAAAACAGTCAGAAATTTAATATAGCTTTTGCCATTGCTTATTAACAAGTCCAGTTTGCCAGGGTTTTCATGAACTTTGCATTTCTGAGAAAAATCTGTATCTGTCTATGCAATTACGATATGATTCACATGTGAATATCTGGTGTTATTACAAGAGGGTCTGATAGCCTCCGTTGCTGAGCAGGATCCCATTGCATCTGTGCTTTAAACGCATAAAATTACGGTCCCTGAGAAGCTTGACCTGTTGGTATACTTCAGTTTTTCTATACTACTGCTTTAGCTGACTGGGGTCCAGCTACAGGCATGTAGACACCAGAAGACAACCCTGACATTGTCTCCTTCATCTCTGGGAGTCAGTGAGATGCAAGGACAACTTTCTGTGTTCCAGTGGAGGGCCATTGTAGAGGCCTTGTTGAGATTCTTTGCTCAGCAGCCTGTTTGCTTCTCCCACTGGTGAGCAATTGGTTAGGTGAGCTTTCAAGCTTGGTTCAGTTTTACATTTACCTTTCAATAGAACAAAACAGAAAAATCTATCCTGCTATACTTCATGGGATACAATAAGGTGAAATGGCTTGGAGTACCCCCCAACCCTATTTCTCTGTGTTGAAATTTCCCACTGTCTGATAGCAGTGGTATAAAGTTGACTCCCTGAGCAGCAAAGATCGATTTCTCCTTTGAGTAGCCATACCCTCGAAAGAAGTATCCTTTCCAGTTATGTTTTGAAAGTCATCAGACATGCTGTTATAAATGATCACTGAAGATTACTGGAGATGCTGCAAAATAATAGTGAACCAAGTAGCATCTGTAATTTCCACGGCTGGTTTGCAATCATGGCTCGAAATGAACCCTATCTGAGTTGCAGGGCTAAACTTTTTTTCCCTCCCCTTTACTGCTGTATAGCACAGTTGAAATAGATACTGCCTCATGAATTTTTATACAAAAGGCTGAGCTGCAATCCATGGTACTAACTGCTAGCTTTCTTTGTGAAGATCAAGACTAGCTCAGAGAATATTGGAAGGAAGTCCACATTTGCAGTTCCTGTCAGGTTGTGTTAAAGCTCAAATGACTCTGAGATGTGTATCTCTGATGTCCCTACTTCTTAATTCCTCCAGTATAAATCAGATGCTACTTAAGCACAGTATTTATCACCATTTCTGTTTGTTAGTACAAGGTTTACTGTTTCATGGGTTTTATCACCACCACAGTCCACATTTTCTTGTGAGTCACTGATGTCATAAACAACATAAAAGAACAGGCAAATCAATTCTAATGGAAATTTTTCTGTGATACCTTTGTTCTTCTATGTCTTCAGAAAGTTGAATTGTCTCACCACAGTGCCCTGGCTGCTGCTCTGGTACCAAGCACAAGCAGGAGTCAACTGAAGGCATGAGTGTAAGCCCAGTGGCTATTAAGCTATGGAAGCTTAAAGGTTTCTTCAAGATGATGTGGTAAACCTTCTCTCTGACTTTGGAGCTGTTTCTAACAGACCTTTAAGCCAGTAGATTAGGCCACTAATTCTTACGTGTGCTTTTTCTTCCCATGTTGAGATCTGGACTTGCTGCAGAGTTTCTGGAAATAAACCGGTTCGACTGTCAAGAAAAGTGAGATGGGAAAGTCTTCCTGATAAATTCCTGCACTGAAAACTCAGGTGTTTCAAAGACAAAACCAGGGAAGAATGTCAATGGTAGGTGGTTGTCTTTTGATTTTCTGTTTACTCCATAGCAAAGGAGTTCTATGCATTTCTTCCATCTTCTCCTAATAGAAATTTTGATGGTTTCAATCCTTTCTTTCAAGAATTTATGCATTTCCTATAAGATTCAAGGTCCACTGGAAAAAGACTGCAACAAACAGTATTCATAGATTCACAGAAACATATAATGACTTGGGTTGAAAGGGACCTTATAGACCATTTAATTCCAACCTCCCTGGGCACACAGAACCCTGCACTGGTAGATAGGATGGGGAACAGAATTGGCCCTGCATGATCCATGATGAGATGGTTTTGGACCTGCTCCAAAAGCTGGATGGTCACAAGTCCATGGAACTGGATGGATTGCACCTGAGAGTGCTGAGGGACTTGACAAATGTGGTTGCCAAGCCACTCTCCATCGTTCTTCGGCACTCCTGTCTGACTGGGGATGTTCCGGCAGACTGGAGACTGGCAAATGTGACACCCATCTTCAGAAAGAGCTGGAAAGATGATCCTGGTAGCTACAGAGTTATCTGTGTCAGGAAGGTTATGGAATGGATAATCTTGGGAGCCATCATGGACCAATTAGAGGTCAACCACTGGATCAGGCCCAGTCAGCATGGGTTTATGAATGGTAGATCCTGTCTGACAAACCTGATTTCATTCTATGACAAGGTGACCTGCTTAGTGGATGAGGGTAAGGCTGTCGATGTGGTCTACCTGGACTTCAGTAAGGCCTTTGACACTGTCCCCCACAACATTCTCATGGAGAAGTTGGCTGCCTACAGTTTGGATGGGTGTGCGCTCTGCTCTGCTGGGTGAAATGCTGGCTGGATGGCTGGGCCCAAAGAGTTGTGGTCAATGGAGTGAAATCCAGTTGGTGGCCAGTCACAAGCTATGTTCCCCAGGGCTTAGTACTGGGGCTGCTTCTATTTAACATCTTTATTAATGATCTTGATGAGGGGATTGAGTGCATCCTTAGTAAGTTTGCAGACAACACCACTTTGGGAAGGAGTGTTGATCTGCCTGAGGGGAGAAAGGCTCTACAGGGGGACCTGGATAGACTAGATTGATAGGCCAAGGCAAACTGCATGAGTTTCAATAGGGCCAAATGTTGGGTTCTGCATTTTGGTCACAACAACCCCAGGCAACCCCACAGGCTTGGGGAGGAGTAGCTAGAAAGCTGCCTGATGGAAAGGGACCTTGGTGTACTGATGGTCAGTCAGCTGAATATGAGCCAGCACTGTGCCCAGGTGGCCAAGAAGGCCAATGGCATCCTAGGTTATATTAGGATGGTGTGGTGAGCAGGACTAGGGATGTCATCCTGCGCCTGTACTCCTCACTGGTGAGGTCCCACCTTGAGTACTGTGTTGAGTTTTGGGCATCTCAGTACAGAAAGGACATTGAGGTGCTGGAGCAGGTCCAAAGAAAGGCAACAAGGCTTGTGAAGGGCTTGGAGAATATGCCCTACGAGGAGAGACTGAAGGAACTGGAGCTGTTCAGTCTGGGGAGAAGGAGGCTGAGGGAAGACACTACTGCCCTCTTCAAATATCTGAAAGGTGCTTACAGTGAGAGCGGGGTTGGTCTCTTCTCACTGGTGACAGGTGACAGGATGAGGGGAAATGGCCTCAAGTTGCACCAGGATAAGTTTAGGTTGGATATTAGGAAACACTTCTTTACAGAAAGGGTTGTTAAGCACTGGAATAGGCTCCCCAGGGAGGTGGTTGAGTCACTATCCCTGGATGTGTTTAAAAATCATTTGGATGTGGTGCTCAGGGACATGATTTAGCGGAGGGTTGTTAGTCAGGGTAGTATGGTTAGGTTGTGGTTGGACTCAATGATCTTTAGGGTCTTTTCCAATGTGTGTGATTCCATGATTCTATGATTCTATGATTCTATGATTCAAAGCCCCATCCAACCTGGCCTTGAAAACCTCCAGTGAAAGGGTGTCTGCAGCTTCTCTGGGCAGCTTGTGCCACTGCCTCCTCATCCTATGAGTAAAAAAATTGTATTGTCTAATTTAAATCTCTTTTGTTGTATCACTAAATGAATCCAGTCCCATCTTTCCTATAGGTCTTTCTACAGACTGAAAGACCGTCTACTCAGAGCCTTCTCTTTTCCAGGTGGACAGCCACATCTCCTTCATGGGAGAGGTGCTCCAGCCCTCTGATTGTCATGGCCCTCCTCTGCACCTCCTCCAACAGATCCATTTCCTTTTTATGCTTGGGGTCACAACATAATGGCATACAATTCTCTGTGGTCCATATTATGCTAATTCAGCTCACAGGAAAGTCAAGGGAAACTCATCACCACCTGAACTAACAGCTTCATCTCTTGAAGTGCAACAGAAATTTCATCTTCTTGTGAAACAGGTAGGGCAGCTGGTGTTCAGGTCAAGAAGCATTAGTGGAATTTTCTTCTGATTTTGGTGAAAAAAAGCAGTAAAAAAAAAAAAAAAAAGCCTGGGAATGAGAGTGATCTTCAGAGCTTATCGCTCTTTTACACTTGGTTTCCCTTCTGTCTTCCTTTTTTTCTTCTTATGATTTCATAGGAGTATCTTGTAAAATCCTTGTTTTTATAAGGATTTCTATGCCACTGTTTATTGTTAGTGTTCTGTTAGCCCTGCCAGTTGGTGAGACTGTCTTGACTGCTGCCCTTTATTAGCATACTTAGGAAAAGTACAGTAACATTTTTCTTTGCCCTGCATCAGCAAAACTGCCTGGGAACATGAGATACTCATGTGTGGGCATTCAGTGGGCTGTGCAACCAAGCAGTGTGAGTGGCATGAGTAGTCTGCTATCACAGGGCAGTTTCTGTGCTGGAACTTTAGCTGGGACATTCCTTGCACCCCTATATCCTGGAGAGTTTTGTGGTGACCTGCAGAAAGCCAGAGGCTGCTGAAAGGGCTGCTCCAGGTGGTGGCTGGTTTCTCTAAACTCTCCTTAGGACTGAATTAATAGTGTGGGCCCCAGAAAGCTGCATGCCATGGCTTGGCGTGGTCCTTTTCTCTTTCTGTCAGTCTCTCATGCAGCACGCAAGCTGTAGAGTGTGTCCCTCACATTCTGAGCTGTTTTGTTTTAATGCTCTTCTCTCCATGGTAACTTTTAGATCCTCTCTGTCTATTATCTGTTTGTTGGCAAGACTGTCCCATTGTGATTTGGGGAGAGAACTCAGAGCTGTGGAGCTGTATTCCCTGCTCTTCTTTTGACTGCTGCGTGATCTTAGATCAGTAACTTAGGGCTACACTTACATTTCTATGGATGTTAGGCACTTCAAGGTGTTTCTGAAGCCCTCCAGCTGTTTGAGTCCTGTGAAATTAGGTGCCTAAATGCATTGAAAAATATGACTGGATGCTTTTTTTTTTTTTACTTTTTAATTTTTTTAGGCTTCTACATTCTTCTTAAGAGATTTGATTTTTAGTGACTTGATTTCCTCACTTAGCAGAAGGATTTTATGTGGAAGCACTTACCTCTTTCACACGATACAGAAAATGTAAGATTTTAAAATAAAAATGCTTTGCTGTTTGTTTAGTAACGATTTTTTTTTTTTTTCTAGTCACTTAATATTTCCACTTGTAACAAATTTAACCACAGCTCATACAACATTCCAAAGCAGCACTGGTAAACTCATTTCTGCTCACCATCTTCTCCTGATAGTTTCAGTATACATATTGGTTCTAACTTGCAGCATCTCCTACAAAAAATTAAAATAAGGATTTCTGGTTCAATCTGACAAATCACACATGATGCCAAAGATAAATAATTTGTGCTCTATATTCTCAAAAGTTATTTCCTGCTTTTTTTTTTCTTTTTTTTTAATGTTGTGTGGAAAGATTTTTGTGTGTGTATGTGAATTCTGAACCATGGTTTCTTTAGATGGGCTTGTAATGAGAGAGTCTTTTATATGAATTTGTGAACTTCGCTGTCAATACTAATCAATAAATCCTGAACCAATTGAGTTTTTTAATAAAACTTAGCGAAGAAGGAGAAAATATCATTGATTTGATTGTTTCCTTCAGCTTTTGAGATGTGAAGAACAACCACAGTGTCAGAATAAAGATTTTTTTTTTCATCTCCAGGTTAGGTTTGTGTGGTGTGTATTTAGTCATTCTGGCTGATTCATAGCCAGCAGTTTGCATCTTCAAGAGCAAGCACAGGGTGTTCCTTCTGAGATACACTGATCAGTTCTGCAAACACTGCTTAAACGATATCCAGCCATATTATGGCAGCTCCTGCCAGCACCTCTGTAAGTTAGGGGTTGTATCAGCATTTCCATTATAAATATAACATTTACACTGCTACCACCTTCCTTGATTTATATTGTGCTCCTGCGCTATAACACAGAATCACATTTGCTTTGTTCACTGCATCTATACAGCACTGTATATAGGGCTGAAGGCTCGAGGGATTTTACTTCAAGTGCTCCCAAATCTCTCTCCCACACTATAAAGCCTCACGTTGCCTTTTCAGCAAATATTGATGCTTTTTATTCAATACATGATTCTGTTTATGTGCTGTGTACCTGGACTAAGGTTACTTACAATTTACCAGTACACATACTGCAGGTGCTTTAAATCCTTCCACATATTATCTACACGGTTAGTCGAAAGGAACAGATATCTTTCTGCACCAAAGACCTCATTTTGCATTCTCCATGTCCCTGGTTTTTGTCACAGAGTCTGGACAAAAACAGTTTCAAATGTTCATACACTTTTAAGTGACAGAAGTGGGGAACTGAGCATAGTTCTTTGTGCAAGTTTGTTTAATTCATGCCTAATAAACACCCACTGTATTCATGATCTATTTATGAATAATTACAGATGGTTAATAAATCATTAATACATGATGTTACAGACCCAAATAATAATATATTATAAATTATATAATCATTTTATCAGCAAGCAGTGTTGGAAATTACCTTTATAAGCACACAGTTGGGCTCAGCAGCTTTCTGTGATAACAGCCTTTCCTGTCATCTTCTACTTAAAGACATTAAAATATATAATTTGTTCATTATAAGCTATTTTAAGGAAGTAGTGAGGCACTAGAATGGGCTGCCCAGGGAGATGGCAGAGTCATCATCCTTGGAGGCGTTAAAAAGACATTTAGATGTAGGACTGAAGGACATGCTTTAATGAGAAATACATGTGATAGCTGGACACTTGGACTAAATGATCTTGTAGGTCCTTTCCAACCTTGTGATTCTATGATTCTATCATTCTATCATTTAGAGATTGTAGTATTCAATATATTCCCCTATAGATTGACTGAAATTTCTGTCCAGGCATTCTTTTCTCTTATGCTTCATATAGCTTCATACCTTCCAAACTTCTTCTGAAGAAGAACATCCATGAATTGCTTGTTTCTTCACATTGAGAGTAGTGAAAACATTATTATTTAATATATATATTTTTTCTAATTGAGATGCAAACCACTTGAGAACAACCGTTTTTAAGCACAAACTTACACGCTAAGAAACAAACAAACATGTCAGGGAGCCATCCCACCTAAAGGACCTTCTTTTCTATCTTGTGGCACAGCTTGAAAGATCTTGGGCTTTAGATTGTAGGTACCGTGCTGTGAATTTCTTGCAGGACATATCCGGGCAGGAATATCGTGCAGTGCTCCCAGGCTCTGATCTGACCAAAATCTAGTACTGGCCCCCTGATGGTATATGGAGTGGGGAAGGTAAAGCTAAGTAGAAGGCAAAGTAGGCCTGGAAAACCGGGTAACCCACATGTCCCTCTCATACCCACTGCAGTAATGGGAGTCTGGGAGGGACCCCACTGTGCAGGTACAGAGGTGCCACCTGTCCTGAGAAATAGAATCATAGAATCACCGACTTGAAAAAGACCTACAAGATCATCCAGTCCAAACATCCAACTATCACCAGTATTTCCCACTGAACCATGTCCCTCAGTGCAACATCTTAATGTTTTTTGATCACCTCCAGGGACAATGACTCCATCACCTCTCTGGCAGCCCGTTCCAGCACCTGACCACTTTATTGGAGAAGCAGAATTTCCTAATCTGACCTAGTCCGACCTGAATCTCCCCTGGTGCAGCTTGAGGTCATTCCCTTCTTGTCCTATCACTACTTCTAGTCCTGGGAATAGGCCAACTCCCAGCTCACTACAACCTCCTTTCAAGCAGTTGTGGAGAGCTATGAGGTCTCCCCTGAGCCTCCTTTTCCCTAGACTGAACAATCCCAATTCCTCAGTTGCTCCCCATAACTTTGTTGCCCTTCCCTGAATGCGCACCAGTGGTTCAATACCTTTCTTGTAGTGGGGGGCCGAAAACTGAGCACAATAATCAAAGTGAATAAAATAACAGTTCTGCAGACTTCAGTCTATAAAACCAGTACCACTTAAATAAGCTCTTAGATTAAGAAAAGATTTTATTTTTTTTTTTAAATTGAAGACTATTACAACAAAAATCATCTAGCAAGGCCACTACATTTTTTTTCACCTGCTAAAGCAGCAGCAACTTTCTTCCCACCCCACAAATTATATTTACAGTTTCCTTGTGGTTTTTGCCCTGAAGTCAATTTTCACTCCAGCAACTTTTCTTCTGTTCTGTGCCTTGGCTCCTTAGGTCATTAACCTCAAGCAAGGAACTTTGTCAAATGCTTTGAAAAATGAAGTCCACTCTATTTCCCTTGTCTGTCCTGGTGGCAATACAGCACATTCAAAGAATTCCAGCAATTTTCTGAGGCATGACCTGCCTCTCCTGAAACATGCTGGTATCTTCGCAATCTTTCAGCAAGCTGTGCTGTACCAAATGTCCCTCCATTTGATCTTCTTAAATATTTACTCAACTGTTTCCAGTGACTTGCATTCATCTAACTGGTCTCCAGTAACTTGACAAACTTGGCCAGCTTGATGGTTTGCTTGTTTGTTTTTAATAACTTCTGAAAATAAACAGAAAAATATTTTATTCTCACATTTTACTGTCTTTCCTAATGTAAAAAAATTGCTAACCATTCTGAGGCTTTGGGTAAGTATGACTGTGTAGTAGAAACAGACTAATCTCTTAATATTCTACCAGAGAGAAAGATAACTTCTTTCACAGCTCTATCCACTCTATTTTTTGTGTGCGTGTGTGCAGTGAAAATACTGTCTTACTAACAAACACAGTAGAATTGCTGTTACCTGTGGGAATGTGGTGATTATTATGAAATTGTAGTGTAGCTGGCTTTCTTAACAACAAACTCCTTCACAGACTAAAGCTTAGAAGGAGATGGAATGGCTTCCATCAAAGTTAGCTTGGTAAGTGGATCTGTAATGTTAAGCTGCTGGACTCAGTCTGAATGGACGTGTACGGTAGAGTGGGCAAATTCTGGAATTTCTTTAAAAATGACCATAACACCAGGTATTTTGGTTTTGCTGTGATGCTCAGGAGTTATCCCTTTAATGGACGGACAGTGTTTTCTTACATACTGCTGGGCCAGATCTTCCACTGCTTTCTGCTGGTGTCACACCATGCCTTCAGTGTAGACCTTTCTTCTCTCTCATGGCCTCACCAATGCAGATCATTTTAAGCTGAGTGAAGGAAATTTTTAGACAGCTCTGTTCCTCACAACCTTCCCATCTCTTCAAAGCTAGCAAGCACTCCTTTAACTTGAGCATAAGAAAGTTTGAGTGTTTAGATCAGAAAATCCAAGCTTGCTCTTTGCTGTCACTAAGAGGCTTTGAATGGCTGCATTGTGGAGCACGAGTCATAATGTCCTAGCTAGCCATTGATCTTTTCAGGCACATTCTTCTAACTGGGGCATCCTCATGGCATGATGAACAGAATAATAATTTAGGAAGAAAGTGTACTGCATCAATCAAAGGCAGCTCCTTTGGTCTCCAAGCTGGCTGGAGCAGATCTCTTTTGCCCTGCAAAGCTCCCTGAGAGGATCAGGTGAGTAAAGGATGCAGCAGCAAAGTAGCTGGAAGAGCAGAAACCTGAAAACATCTTATGCAGGATAGGAGAACAGTACAGGTTTAGTATTTCTATTGCCTTTTCTTGGATCATGGACAATGATTGGTGAGGAAGATGAATTTTCCCCTTGTCTTTGGCTTTTCTGTTTTCTTTCTTTCTCCAGTCCCCTACTCCCCCCATGCCTCTTCTCTTCTCCCTACTGTAGCACTTGCTGGCTTGTAAACTGAGCAGTGTTTTTCTTCCAGAGAAAAAAGACTGAGGTTCATCTCCTTTGCATCTGCCCCAGAGGCAAACCTTCTCTTCCTACCCTGCTGCAACGGGTATAATTTCATTCCTCAAAGCACTGCTTTGCTTTTTGGCAATAGCTAAATATGCTTCTGTGAAGCTTACTCTAAATCTCTCCTGAATAAGCAGCACCCATTCATGTTTGTTTGGCTAAATTGGTTCTCCAAGAATCGCCCCAATAAAGCAGATGGCACAGTCGAGCACGTAGAGATTAGACAGAACATAATTTGAGTAGATCAAAATGTTTATACACATATGTATATAGATAGATAGATAGATAGATAGATTTTTTTTTTTTTTTTTTTTTTTGTCAGAGAATGGCATTTCAGTCAAACTATTTTTTTTTTCTTGAAAAAACATCAACATTTGCTACTTAATTTCTCAGAAAATGAGAAACAGTTTTTCCTTCATTGGTAAGATGTATTTTCAGTTTCTTGGTTTGCTGAAAGACAAATTGAAAGGGCAATGTTGATCTGAGTGGAAAAAAAAAAAGTGCCTTCTAGGTTATTTCTAGGTAAACAAACTTCTATTTTGTAGCTTTGGATATACTGCAGCTTTAGAGAGAATTTGAGATCTTATTTGCTTTGTCAGCTTTTAACAGCATGGAAGTTCTCCATACATTGTCAGGTTATGTTTAGATTGCCAGTTTTAATATTGCGTTTTTATTTGTTAAAAAATCTAGTAGTGCTAATTCACTTTAGATAATAAGTATATAGCCACAGTAGCATTGCTGATAGGTTTGCTGGTGCACAGCTCTGCCAGCAACTGTGGAAGAGAAGATGTCTTCAAGACAAATGCTGCCCCTGAATGACTAAACTGCTCAAAGGGGAAGAATTTAAGTAGTGGGGATTTTGGGGTTTTTTTTTGGGGGGGGGAAGGAGAGGGATTAGAGCATGTTTACAAGTACGTACATTAGGTTTGCAGTGGAAGGTGTTGCTATTTTATTCAGAATTGGGATACATTTTCAGTCCTACACCTGTGTTTCAATTACAAATGCTTAATCAACTCACATACCTAAATCTTTTCATCCCACTGCTAAACACATATCCATAATAGACCTGCATTTTTAGTTACTGAAGTCACCTTACAATGTCGCTATCAACCCAGTTGTACTGGCCAATGTTGGCCACATTGCTGGATGCTAAATTGGATGAAAGTCTGTCCCTTTTTCCTGGTACTTACGTGACGTCTATTTACTTTGAGCTGATTGCTGATAATCCCTAAACTTCCTGCAATGAATGCCCATTCTCTCTGTCACTGCCAATTAATAACTTTCTTCTGCATGGCTGTATTTCTTGAAGCATTCTATACTGTTTGTTTCTCCTGGGACTCTGATACTCCACTGATCAAAACCTCCTAATTTTCTTCCTCTGTTAGGTTATGATTACAATATTACAACTGGGCTCAGTGGGTTTTGCAGCAGAAAAGAAGATTCAGAGGTGATATTGCTGCTTTGTCAAAAGTTAAGGATGAATACCTTGCAGTGAAAGAAGGCTCAGTAAGAGGACTGCTTGCATATGAAATGCTTTGCTGTTTGTTGTCTGCTTCAGTCTTCCCTTTCCCATTTCTAGTTTCTGCATACCATTTCTAAAGAACCTCCTTTCCATAATTTCTACAAGATTTCATTTTATTTGTTAGAGGCAAGCAGAAACTAAGATACTTCCCATCTTATAGGTTCATTCCTGTTTCTGATGCATGGAGCCTGCATTTGCTCTTCTATAAGAATTCAGCAATTCATTTGTTCTTTACAATGCCTTACATTTGTCTCTGATGCCGTTCTTCATCTCTCTCTACGTAAGTTGTCATTTTTGTCTTCTGCCTTTGAAAAGTTTCTTGGAAATACAAGTAGAAATAGTTAAGAAAAGATGCAAAATAAATGGAAGGTTTCAGTTTGCTAGCCCTCTACCTGCCCAGTGTGTGCAGACCTGATGCACTTTGTTCTCCACAGTGTATTAGGGTGTCCATTATCAGCAATGGAAGCTTGTTAACACGGTAACACAGAGACTATCCATTATTCCTCTCCCTCCTTTATAAAGAGGCCATTAAAATAGAGCCAACCTTCTTTCCCTACAGCTTGAAATTTGAACAAATTTAATTTCTATTTATTAGGGAAACTCGTGCTGCTGGGGGTAAAAAAGCCAGATTGACAGTTCTGGAGTATAAAATTCTTTATTCATCAGCAGAGCAGGTAGAGGAAGTGGCTGTTTCTCTCGCTTTGCCAATTTTTGCTCATCTCTGACCTGGAGGTAACACCTCAAGCTTGGAGTTCATTCTCCATGTCTTTCTAATCATTGGGCTCTCTGCTGAGGTAGGTGCCAATTAGCAGAGGCTATTTTTATGATGTGGACATCTGACCACTAAGAAGATGGAAACCATGAAATTTGCTTTGTGCAGTGATGGTTTGTCATCATCACTGTTTTGAGCAGATTCATACTGCTAACCTGAATAAGTTTGGCTGGATTAGTGTTTTCTGGTTAATGCATTTCTGTCTCAGTTCAGTTAGTTCATCACCACCAGGAGAGCAAGTTTTCATGAGGAAAAGGAAGTATGGAGTCCAATGGCAGCAAGTCAACCACCACAGATCTGAGCAGTGCCTCTGGCCATGTTCTGCCTGAGGGTCTCTGATATTCCTGCCTGCCCAGGTAATGACACATTTCTAACTTCTTACTTTCCTCAGTGCAGGGATTAGGATCTTGAGAAAGAAAGATACAAGATCTCCACAAGTTGGGGAAAACCTCTGGAAACCTCTTCTGAGGTTTATGAGAGAGCTTGTCTTAGAAAAACATCCTGGTGTGTTGTGGTAGGTATGCTTATTTGCTATCACTAGTAGGAAACAGAAACCCAACTGGAAGAGGAGACTCTCGGGGGTCTTAGGATCATAGAATAGAATCACAGAATCACTTGAGCTGGAAAAGACCACTAAGATCGTCAAGTCCAACCATCAGCTCATCCCCACCGTGCTCACTAACCACATCTCCCAGTGCCACATCCACATGATTCTTGAACAGCTCCCCACCTCAATACATCAGCACTCTTTCTGAGAAATTTTTCCCAGTATCCAACTGAACAGATGTTGGACTGCTGTCCTAGCAGCCATGAATAATAATCAGTACCTCGGACACATACATAGTGTTTTTAAGTCTAGGCTGAAGTCATTGCATGCAGAATAGTCTACAATACTTACAGCTGGGTCCTGCATCACTTGCTTGCACAGCAAAGGAGACAAGCAATCCTAACAGGCTTTGAAATATGTTTCTAAACTAGCAGAGGAGAGGGTGGAAGATGCTCACTGAGTATGGCAGGACAGTGGAAGCCCCATCTTGTTTGAAAACTTGAAAGCATCCTGGGCTATAAATCTCATTCATTTAAGTTTCTTTTCAGAGGTGAGGTGAAGTGTGGAGGATAGCAGTACTGATGAGGATTAAACTAGCAAACAGAATGAGTTTGTGGAATACCTGGTGCTGTGCAAAAGTGGTCTGCCTCTGATACATGTACCAGGAGAGATGAGGAGACTGTGCGAGCTATGGCTCAGTTCACATTACGTTGTGTGACTGTCTTCACTCAAGATGAAGAGAAAGCAGACCACCATCCAAAATATGAAGCCTCTTGTTACGCAGCTATTTTTTTTTTTTTAAGGGAAAAGGAGCTCTTGAATTTGGAAATTTCCCAGCCTCTTATCTATTCATATCAGTCACATCCCGTTGCATGACAATGCTGATGTAAAGTGGACTGATGGAACTGGGTGGGATGTGTCACAATGTGGAGCACAATGTGTCAGTCTGACAAGTATAAGAGACATTATTTCTTATAATCTGACTTATTTATTTATTTTTTTAAGCTGCATTTCAGAAAAACAAAATTGTCAGGCCATCCTAGCAGTAAGGTAGAGAATTAAAATGGAACCTGTTGTTTGCTTGCACAGGAACTGAAGAAGAACTTGTAGTATTCTCCTGCATCAAGAAAGGAAGAGACGGCCTCAGTCACTGGGGAGAGAAACAGATGTAATGGGGTGAACAAGTCTGGGAATGTTGTGCATGTAGGTGCACACAGCTACAAAGAAAACTTGCATCAAGTAAATACTGCAGTCTCTTCTGCAAATTACATGCAGGTTGCAGAGGTACTCATGCTGACTGTTTCATGTTTCAGTGCTCAATTTGCAGCATGAGACGCTAGAGCTAAGGATGTATCTAGAAACCTGGAGCTGGTGCTCCCAGTGGTGGAACTGTTTCTCTCTGTGGCTGTAATATCTCTGTGCAGATGTGCCATTCCATGCTCAGCATGAGTTTGGTAGGTAGATCAGTTAGCACTCTTCTACCTTCCCCAGCCCTCACACAGACCTGAACACAGATGCCTCCCACTTTGCTATTGTCACTGGTGTAAGAAATACTTGTCTGATGATAAAATACAAATCTGAATTAGAAGAGAGACTTCCTTGCAAGTTGCCAACAAAATACACTCCAGTCTTTGAATAGTCTTCTGAATAAAGCTAGAGCCAACCAGGAAATCTGGTAGAACTCCAAGATTTATATATATTACATAGCAAGAGCCTGACAGAGTCACCTTTATGTGTGTTTCAAGGCACCAGGAAGGGAAGGTTCTCAGAATATTAAAGGCAAATCCTGTAGAGATCAGTCTTACTATCTTCCATGCTTTGCTCAAGCTTGATCTGCAGCTTCTCCAACTGCAGTCTTGTGGTACATTTTGCTTCAGGGGACTGTGCAGATTTCATCCAAAACAAGGGCTTTTGGAACTGCTTGGTTTTTTTTTTTTGAGCTGAATCCTGTTTTCCGCTAATGTTCTGTTTTTCTCACCATGGCAAGATTTTTCTTTTTGGCAGCCACTGAAATCACTTGGTTGTGAACTACCCAGATTTTATCAGACAATTAGCAAATCAGCTCAGTGTTTTTGTGTGTGTGTCCATGTGTGTGTCTATTTGTGTGTGCGTG
Source organism: Lagopus leucura (assembly GCF_019238085.1). Lineage (NCBI taxonomy): Eukaryota > Metazoa > Chordata > Aves > Galliformes > Phasianidae > Lagopus > Lagopus leucura. The sequence continues at coordinate 10,276,036 of NW_024962261.1, forward strand.
TGTGGTAATTGATGTTCATGATATATGGCTGGCTGGCTAAATATCTCACTACCCACACAAAATGATTGCTGATAAGAGGGCCTTTTCCAGCTCAGCATTAGCATGCTTCATCTGAAATTGGCTTTGCTGACAAGTCTTTGCTTTTCATTGTATGCTCCTGATGGAAAATGTATCATTGTTCCTAATTTCAAGCATAATAGTTCTGTAATAATCTCCTGAGGAGATATTAAATTATATTTATTTGCACTGTCTTGGGTGATCATGCAAGTTACTAGCATGACAGCAGTAAGCAAGACCTGGATACAGAACAAAGAAATGGCTTGCCAAAGTAGCAAATACGATCTCCAAGTGTGGTGGTGATATATGAGGTACAGATAGGTGAAATGTCTTTTTTCAGGAGTGATGGGCTCCCAGCATCCGCAGACAGGTGAGTTTGAATATTACCCTCAATCTCACATCGGCTGAATTAATGCTTTTGCCACCCAGCAGCCCCAGGATGCTAGTAACTGTCAGTCATCAGTGATCTGCACTGCATTTATGGTACCAAGTAGGATGCTGGTTTGGACAGAAAATGCTACTCATAGACACACCGGTAAGTAGCCACGTACTGTTCCAATGATCGTCCTCCTTTTGCACACATATGTGTATTTGGATGCTTGAAACAAGTGAATGTCTATTAAACACACACCGTGCAAAATGAGATCTGAGCCTTAACAAAGGCATTGTAGCAAAGTAATTTCTTCACCTGCCTTGATGAAGAATGCGACGTGGATGTGGAATCCCTGCAAAGAAGTGCATTATGAGATTTCTTTCTTGCTGGTTCAGCCCTATTAATCTGTTCAGCATGAGCTCGAGTATTTTAATAACAGGCATGGAATATTATGCCTACTCTAAAATGGCTTGTTTTTAAGCACTTACTTGGGCTGTGTTTGTGTTAACCTAGTTGAGGAAAAAACGGGCTTTAAGCTTATCCTCCTTTTCTTTCCATAATCGCAGCTACGGGGCAAAACATACGAAGTGTCTAATAAGAGAAATAGCATTATCATATGCTAATTTACAGTAACGTTAAGAATTGCACAAGGAACCAAGCCTCTGTGTTGAAATCCATGCTTATGAACAGTGCTGTGGTTTGGCTGGTTGTCCTTTGGGGAACAGAGTGTGTTTCACTGAGGCCACAGATATGTGTTGATATAAGGCTTCTTATTCAGGAGCGGATTTTATTCTGATTTTACCTGTATTTGTTTCCTGCTGAATATTACTGCTGGAAAAGATACTCAACTTGCAGCTGAAAACTATCAGCTCTTTGCTTAAGAGCAACCTCTCCATCCCTGACAGAAAGAGAGGCTGACAGTTTCCAAAAGAGTGTCTGTCTATTTCTCTCCCTCTGGAAAGCAGAGAGCTGCACTGGAGAAGTCCAAGGGTAAGAGAAATTGCAAATGGAGAAGGGAAAGGACATCTGAGAGCCTTCACTAAGTAATCAGAGGACTGAATGATTTCAGACAAAGACGGGAGTTATATAATACATTCCTACTTTGTGAGTAATCAGATGCAAAGACTGACATGTTGCAAGTGCTCCCAAAACTGATCCCAGCTTACTGCAACCATTCCTGCATGCAAAAACAACATTTAATGGAATTAAAAAAAAAAAAAGTAAAAAAAAAAAAAAAAAAAGTAAAAAAAAAAAGTGTGATTGTACTCCTAGGACAACATCCTGAATTTTTCCCTGTTGGACTCTTGCCATTACCATGGCAAAATGCCTGGAAACTGCCTTTCTTTTCCACAAAAAATGTTTTGAAGGAAGAACAAAAGAAGTTTGAGCTTTTGGCAGATCATTGGAGATCTCTGTGTTCAGATCCTCAGCTGGTGTAAATCAAGATAACTGTGGTATTGCTACAGTAGTTAAAAAATGACTGACTCTCCTATCTATTATGGCTGGCAGCTGTGAAGAATATTATTTTAGAGCTTAGATGGAGATGCCGGAGGAACTGCTTCTACTGCATAGAACATGCTTTCTTGTTAAGGAAATATTGCTTATTCCTAATTGTCTAAACTCCCTTGTAGATAACTTCATGGTACCTTCTGTAAGGCTTTTGTTGTGTGTGACACTGATTTATTTCCTTAGTTTGTTAGTTGAATGACAAACTAACCTGCTATGAAAATTCAAATAAGATCAATGGAGATCAGGATATATGTTTTAAATGTAAAAAGTCCTTCCTTTGTTTAATTCATGTTTCTGTATGATATCACAACATAAATAGGAAAAGGCCCACCATTAGACTTAGGTAGTCAGTAAATAGTAATCTGTAAAGGTGAAAGGATTAACATTTTTGTGGCCAGTGGTGATGAACACCAAGCACCTCGAGACCTCCATACATCTAAAGACTGGACCATTGTTTGAATGCAAGGATTTGCAAATCCAGTTTTGCATTGGATAGTGATGAAATACATGAACTGTCCTTTGCAAAGGAATTCAGATGCAGCATATATAGCTAGTGCACAGCAATGAGATGTTTTCTCACTCTTTTACACACAGTCCTGGGGAAATTAAATTAATCTGGGCTATGTCAGTATATGTGTGCCACGATACCACTTAGATAAGCCAAGAAAATTTCGTTCTTGGTTCATATCCCTCACTGTTTCATGGCCAAATCTGCATTTGAACTGTTGTTGAGGTTTGAAAATGAGGTCATTGATGCAAGGAAACACAGTGTGTATCTCCACATGCCTGTGTCATGGGTGGTAATTGGGTGAACCAGCATCAGTGTTCTATATCCAGGTGATGGCAAGGGAGAAATGAGAGTGGAGAAAGACTCAGAAATCCCACATTCCTTCATGTTCCAAATTCTCCAAGTTCTCACTATCCTTTGAAACAAAAGCTGTTCTCCTAAGGTTTTACACAGCATGGAGTAAAACAATGAAATTTATCTTTAAAGACATTCTGGAAGCCAGATTTTAAATTATATTGAAATATGTAACTCCTGATCTGAAGCCCAAATATTGCATCATGTTTATATGTGCATTCATTTGTTTGTCTTCTGTTGGTAAAGGATATTATTTCAGGATCACCTAGCATTTGATTTGATTAGCTGTGTTATCATCCAGAGCATTCCACTGCTGTCTTGCCCATAGACCAAAGAAATAAATGTTTATCAGAGTAAGGAACTAAGGTAGCAAGTAAAATACAATTAAGCTGGAAGAACCAAACCGAGATAAGGAGTAACAGCCCTCTGAACTTCCATGTTTACCCAGGGAAGTCCCAGATGTGACATGCTGACAAAAGAGACAAGGTGGTTTCTTCAGAGAAACTGACAGCTAAACCAGGACTGCTATCTTCTCCCTTATTTTTGCCTAGTGCTGTGACCATGCCTTGGTGTTCAATCCTTATCCAAACTTCATCTGTGTGATGTTGTGCAGAAGTTGTCCACACAAGATTCTGCCTGGCTTCTAGTCAGACATTCTGTCTTACTGAATCCATCCATGACCTTTTGCATGAAGCCAGTCTTCAGAGTTCTACTTATCTATGTCTTGCTCATTTTCTTTCCAAGTTTTCTATGACTTTCTTCCTTGGTGTTCTCAGTTAGGTTGAAGTAGAAAGCAGCTTCAAAATAATTTATGTTTGTAATATTTATATTGTAAACTTACTTGAAACCCTCTTTTCCTTCAGCCCTTGACTGGCATGTAATGACAGCGCTGAGCCTTTCCAGTTAGATAGCCTGCATAGCTTGGTCGATGTAGCTACAGCTGGTGCATGACATCATTTCATCTTCTTCCATGTATTCAGGTATCCTACATGTGCAAGCTAATTGTGATCTGGCTGTTATACTCAGTTCATGACAGCTTGGTGTGCCCTATATCCATGCATAATATATCTGATCATGCTGCGTCTGAGATATTTCTTTAGTCCTTCCGTGCAACCTTCTGTGATTGTTCAGAGGAGTCCCTGTATATATTCAGCATGCTCATAGGCCAGACAATGTTTGGGAATTGTTCTCACTGATACAACAGTGTGTCTGGTGTAAGTTTACTCTTGAGGACTGCTACAGAAAAAAAAATAGTAGCTTGAGAATAGACTCAGGCCTTGCTAGCCTAGTGCCTGTGTTAGCAGTTTCCAGCTCAGTCTGCTGGCTGCTGAAGTCAAGAACAATTTCTTCAATATCTTTTTTATACCAGGGTTTTGGGCTGTAGCTTCGTTCTGGGGATTCCCTGTGGCTTGTACATTTCATCTTTTACAAGTGGTCCCTTGATCTTCCAAGGAGAGAGATGGGATGAGCCGTGAGAGCTGTGGGCATGAGTTGTGGAGTGGAACAGGTGTGCTAGAGAGTTTGCTAGTGCTTCTTGCAAGTAAATGCAAACACTAAGAGTAAAGCCTCCTCAATTGAAATATAATGCAGCTTCCTTTTCTTTACCTACCTATTAAGAGTGCTTTTTATACATACATGATAAATGCTAGAAAAATATTGGAGATTATTCAACTCAAGCTTACACTAATGGCTGCAGAGGATAATAATAGGTAACTGTTTCCATGAGGAGTTCTTGAAGAGGTAATAGGAGATCTAACATTTCAAAGAGATGAAGTTATGATTGTGTCTGCCCTTACGATCTTCTATTTTTGATTTTCTATACACAGAGCCTACTTGAAACATCTAAATATATTTTACTATTTTCTCTCTGAATAATTTCAGAAGATGAATTACACTGATGTGAGAGAGCTATATTGGAGCTTCAGGGTGCTGGCATATTTTTCAGATACTCTTAATGTGCCATGATTGGTTCTGTCACTCAGTTATGTCTTTCTGGCAAAAACATTGGTGAAAGGTGCTAGGTACACTACCTTTGCTTCCAGTAGACTAATCGTTTTAGGATAGATACTACTTGACCAATTTACTGACTGTGAGCAGGCACTAGCACATGTGCCTTAAATGAGCATATATTAGCATGGCCCCATTTCTCTACATTTCTGTGATGTTTTGTTTGGAGCTATTGTATGGTGTACTGCCATGTGCTGACACTCTTCCTCTCTGAAAGCATCTCCTCACCCAGATATAATAGTGGTGGCATGATTGTTTTCCCAACTCTGCCTCTCTCACTCATTTTTATTAGAACTCTTTTTGCTGCTTTTTTTCAGTCTCACACAGAGATGCCCTGATATCAGCTGGTGCCTCTGAGTGCTGCCGCAACATTAACACATTTTGAAACCAACTCTCAAAAACATTTACATGAGAGATGGAAGATGAACAGAGGATTGTTCTGACAAAAAAAAAAAAAAAAAAAGAAAACCGAAAACAACCTATATCTATATATATCTGCTAGCTGATGCAACATCTAGTTTGAAAGCTGATTGTGAGGACAAAGAAGGACCATAATATAAACTCAAAAGGCTGTGGATACCCTAGAGATGATAACGACTTTTGAAATGAATTAATTTGCATGGTGAGCATTTGAACTAGTAAACAACCAGCAGTTCAACTTAATGTGCATTGGAATCTGTGCATAGCACAATTAGGGCATGGTACTGTGCGGTTAGAAAGTGGGTTGTGTCAGCTTTTTCTCTTCACTGGCCAAAAGGATATCTATGGCTCTGTGTAGCTGTGTCAAACAAACCCTCTCAGTGCTCCACAAGAGGATCACAGAAACCAGAATGCTTCTTTCCCTTGATAAATCTGTGACAGGGAAGTGTGTTTTCCTTCCAACTCCGAATTCATGCAGCTTTGCTGTGACTGAACTCTAAAGAATATGAGCAATTCTGTTCTCCCAATATCTTTTCTGTGACTCTTAGATAGTGAGAAACACTGCCATCATTTACCTATGCAACCACTCTCTATCTTATTGTTACCCCATAAAATATACCCAAAGAAAGAATGAACAGTTGTCACTTCGTTGCTTGCACTGTCACTTTGCAAACTCTAAATAACAGTGAGATTATAGCATGTTATAAAAGTACCTTGAGATAAACCTGTCTGAGTGCAGGGCTGATATTTGCTTTTGGATTAGATTCTAGTTTGATCTCTCTTTCCTTCTCTTCTTTTTTTTTTTTTCTCTTTTTTTTCCTCTCTCCTCTCCTCTCCTCTCCTCTCCTCTCCTCTCCTCTCCTCTCAGTTTACCTTTCCATATACCCCATTTAATTATATTAGATATATGAAGAATGGCACTGAGAGTGAACCAGCAAAGCACATCACTAAGCCAGGAAAGGAAGACTGGACTAAGTTCATTTTTAGCTGATTTGTCCGTACTTGTAGCTGTGTTACTCAGCTTTTCAATTCAGTTCTCCCATGCAAGTACTAATTTGACTGGTTGGCTTTTGAGACCTTACAGTATCCTAGCACAAGTCTGAACAAAGTATATGTGGTGTTAGAGAGCTTAATTCATACTCATACTGCAAAAGCAGTGTAATGTTCCTTGTCTTTACATTTTAAAAGCTCAACTTGCTTAAAACTTGTATTCCAGAACTTGACCTCCACCTTCAGAAATGTCATGCTGTGATTATTAAAACAGGAAATAAAAGAGGTGCTTGGGATATGATTTGGACAAAATAATATGCTGATTCAAAGTTATACCCTGGAAGGTAAACAAAAATAAAATATTCCACCAATGCTCTTTCTTTTCTACCTTGTTTCACTTTGAGAGCTGTCCCAGGAGCAGGTGTTGGGTTTTTTTTGTTGTTGTTTTTGGTTGTTTTTTTTTTTTTTAATGGCTATACATGATTTTACATCTATTGATTACTCCCCCCCTTTTTTTTTTTTCAATCTGTTTTTATTTCTTCACTTGTTTTTTGAGGTAGAATCTAAAAGAGCAAAAGGCTGTTTTCTTCCAGAGCTGTCTTTGTATAGATGGACTCAAAACTCTTCTGGTTCCAGAGAAAACTTACTGATTGTTCTCCTCAGGCAAGTTAATCTCCAGACCATGGCAAGGAAGGGTGATCGTGGGGATTGCTTCTCATCAAGAAAGGCAAGAGGAAAAGGAAATTCTTGAAATTCTTCCTAGAAGCATGGGCAAGCTCTCTGGTGTCTGTGATCTCTGACTACATCACAAGGTTGTGGGGAAACCCTGGCCTCAGACCAATGATGGAATATCTTATTCTCCAACTCTTATTCTTAGGTACCATTGATACGGTCCTGTGCGTATGCTAAATGCCGTGAGGTCTAACAGCTGTGATACTTTTGTAAAAAGATGAAAAGTAAAAATAATCATATTTTTTGTGAGCTTGGGCTATTAGTGCTGCAAATTAGCGCTGGAAAATGGAATGGGCTTTCACCATGTGAGATATCCAAAGCTTGTAATTGACTTCACATGATGATGGTGAGAACCAGTATCAATAGGCAGGAAAAGCAGGGATGCCTTGTCAGTTTAGATATGCTTTGCCCTGGTATGGCAGTCAGTGATTTTATCAGCTATCTTGATTTGTTTTGCTAACCTGTCCACCAGAGGCTAATGTGCAAAAACCCCAAGCCATTTCATCATGTTGTTTGACAAGCAGCCATGCAGGAGTTGTGGCTTTCATTACTTATTAACCTGGGATGGCTGTGGATTGACCACATAAAGGCATAAAGCTTTGTATCATGCTGTCAATCCCTTGAGCTGCCAAGCACATCTAAATATATTTTACTGTTCAGAACAAAGCATTTCGCTGAAACCCATTGCTAATCCCCTTCCACCATCTCCATCACATCATTAGCTGAAAAGTCAGGCTCTCATCAAATTGAGAGAAAAACAAATAAAACATAAGAACACAGAATGTGGGTGAACCTGAAGGATTGCTCAATAATTATTGTCTTGGCTGAAGAATAGGAACAGTTCTTTGGAAATGAAACCACATCTCACTTGACTATTTGACTACCTTGTCCTAGGGGCCTTGGTTGAAGTTCTGACATCACTGTCAGCAGTTTTCTTATTTCAGGCTCACTGAGCTTCCTGCTGTGGAAGAGAAATGGGCTAAAAAAAGAAAACTACTAGAGCTTAAAAGCACTCTGTTAGCAGAGCCAGCAGTGGAGACCTTGGCTGATGAGTCATTTCACACACATAAGTGCAACACTAATCAATGAGAAATACTATAAGGGATATTCACAGGCAGGAAAAAGCAAAACCAAAACCATCAAGATGCCAAGGGTAGGGAAAATCGGGAGGGCTGCATACATGTATGTGTTTGTGCATGTGTGTGAGAGACAGACAGACAGACAGAAGGCGAGAGAGAGAGACCAGAAGGCAAGTGAAAGTTGGAGCTGGAGGTAATTCATTGAAGCATCTTGTTTTCTGGAGCAACTCTGGGTCTCACTGCCTTGTTAGTGATAATGATTATCTAAGGATTTGTATAATGAGGAATTGTATGACATTTTCATCATGTATTTATGACTTGCTGTAGAGATTAACTTTTCATAGACATTTGGAAATCCAGTTGCTAAGAAGACTGACTTTGTTATCTCTAGCATGAATTCTATCATTATGTACCTGTTAAGTATGTATTGGCAATTTATTGACATTGCTATTCAAATTAAATTCTTGAGTAATTAGTCACCAGTGGATTTACTTTCCCAAGTTGCAGCAATATGTCTCAAAACCTTTTCAAGCTTCTTCCAAGCTTCTCTCATTGGCATTTTTCCAAGACATTTCTTAAGAACAAGCACTGAAGCTGATATTTAGAACATATGGTGATGATGTGTTTGTATGTTCATTAAATCAAGATACCAATGAAAGAAAAGTGTAAGGCTTTCTATCCTTTTAAATGAAATTGTCAACCTAGATATCTATTGCTTTTGCTGAAATCCAGCCTGAAATGACTTGTAAGCAGTGCTCTGTTATGATGACAAATTAATTCACATCAGACTTTGATCACTGCTTGAAAAGTTTTCAGACATCAATTTCCAGCAGTTGCATTTAGAAAATGAGAATTCAGTTTGGAGGCTCAGAATGAAAACAACAAAAGCCAAAGTGTCTTCATGTAGCTGGTATGCAAACCTCCAGAAAAATGCAGGGAATTCAGTGGAAGTTTCTTCCATATGTAAGACATAGAATTTCAGCAGCACTAGCTGATATGTACAATTAATGTTCTACATATGGCTCACTTTACACAAAGCCCATCGTATTATTATTACTCGTATATACAAATGCATGCACTCACACAGAATACATCTGTCTGTCTGTCTGTCTTTTCCTATTGGTCCGTCTTCTTGCCATGTAGCATGTCAAAAGGAAATGAAAAAGGGAGGGGGAAGGTATCTGGCTTAAAATAAAATAGAATTATATTATCCAGCCTAATAGTGAAGGTGCATTTTGGAAATACAGTTCTGTATATCTAATGTTTACCACTTGACTTCTCATGCCTCAGGCTCAAAATGCATAATAATGCAAATTAAAACACAGCAAATGGAAATGCTAGAATCTCAAAGATAACCATACCTAATGCAAAGTATGACAGAACATCTGCTCTTTAATTAATCTTACGTAAAGACTGAAGCTGTGCACTAAGATGCAGAGTGTTTATGACAACTGTTTTTTGTAGTTAACATGTTCCTGGCCTCCCTCATGTAATTGTTTCTGCTTTGTAACACACATAAAGCCCTGATAAACTACAGCCACCTAGAAATAACAATATTGGGAATGAAATAGTTCAGAAACACAAAGTCAAAATGCTTTCAGGGAAGCGTAGGTTAGCATTTAGGTGTGTGGAAGTGGTTTTTGATGATGTTGAGAAGAATCTAACATCTGGTTTTGAGAGTACACTGAAGACAGCTGAAATTGTGTGATTAAAGTTAAAAATAAAAAAATGCAAGAGAGCCATTTTGCTTTTATAGGTTGCCACTTTTTGGGTGGTCAATTTGAGATGTGTTCTATGAGTCAGATTATCAGAAAATAGTCAGTCCTCTTTTCCACTGCCTTTCTGAAAAGGAGGGCAACTTGGCCATATTTTCATCAAGCTACCCTAAAACATTAGTGATTTCTGAAGCTCTTTGCCATCTTTTCAGTTTTCTCTTCATCAGCACTGTGTGCAGGTGTTTGTGTGGATGCAGTCTGTACAAAGAGCAAATATCTGGAATCTGTGCATTTCAGCTCGACAGAATGATTTGCTTCTTCAAGTTTGATGTATTTTATATTCTTGAAAAAGTAGTACTTCAGTTATCATTGTGGATATGGATGCACAGTAGTAGACACTCTGAGAGGAGATTATTCTGGAGACGACTTGACAAATTAATTTGCTTTAATCAAGATAACTGTATAAACTGTAACTGTTAGAACCCAGATTTGTCCTCTGCCTAGGATAAGCAAGTAAGAAATTGCTCTTGGCCTAATTGCAAATTAAGAGACCAGTCATAGAGAGACATGAGAAGAGTTAGCAGTAATTCTTCATTCTCACTGACTACAGTGTGAAAGCATCATTACCATCAGGAGCTTTAAGAACTCATGAAAGTCAACAGGTTGACTGTTACTGTGGCTCAGTCTTTTGGGGAGAATAAAAACTTCCTTCATCTTTATTCCTTTCTAGGGTGGTGCAGCCTTGGACAAAATCTGACACTCAAGTGGCAGATACTTCCTATATACCCATCTGGTGCAAAGATGTTCTTGTCTAGATTTGTGATTCGAAATCTCACTCTGTATAAATTGAATAAAAATCTACAGGAGAATTTTGACTTTAGGTTACTGGGAGATGTCTAGTTGCAACACATAGCCAGTCGTACAACCTGTGAAGGATAAAAGATGAAAGGAGGTAAAAGAGCTACAGAAATATCAGAGAGATAAGCAGGAAAATTAAAATTGCATTTTCTATGTTATGCTAGTTTCTACCAGCTATTTTGTTACTGGGTTGTGTTTTCTTAAGATAATGTTTGGGACTTTCCGTATGTATCCTACACAAAGAGAGCTACGAAAGGCATCTTGAAAACTTTTTCAGTTGGGATAAATGGCTGGAGTCCTGAATAAAAATGATAGGATACACTTTAAGCTGAATGAAAATAGGTTATCTGCAGAAAATATGAAGCTGGCATGTGGGTTGTGCCTGTAAAGAAATGTTTTTATTTGCCTAAATATGTATAAGGGAGGAAGGCAGATAAACTGAAAAATGCCATCATAGTAGCGGTCACTCTGGCAAAAGGTTTGCAAACCACATGAAATAGCTGCCTCTCCAAAACAATGGCTTTACTTGAAACTGCATTCAGTTTCTATCTGTGTGCATACATACATATATATGTCAAAGGTAACCTTGTTGCTGTGGGAGTTGTCAGCAATGCTTTCCCCTGAAATGCTGTATTATAATTAGTGATTCTTGTTTCATCATCATGGGATGATGCAATGTAAATTCAGGCTTTCTGCTCATCCGCTGCTTCCCATATGTAGGTTTATTCCTCAAGCTGAAGCTGCGCAGCAGATGCCACAGTAATGTCTCACTGTAATGAGGGACTGAAGAAGAACTGAAGCTTTACCAGCACTTGAATTGCTCTGGACTGCTCATCACTACATTAATTTATACTCTTAGAGATGGCAACAGGGTGTAAGTCTCCTATGGAAGTGATTTGAAAGCTTGCCAAGAAAGAGCCTCAGTCCCTTCCTCCTTATAGTCCTGGCACGTAGAACCAGAGAAGAAAACAAAAAGCGCTTGTGAGAATCATCCAGGAAGAAAGGTTAACAATACGAACCAAAGGAGGAGAGAGAAAAGACCCCTTCCTCATTGAGACTGGATTTGTGCTTATTCTAATGGAACTTTTACAGCCCCTGAATGTCCTCTAATCTGAACGTAATGCTCGTTGCTGTTTCTGCCGTTCCTTTGTTCGACATCCTGCCTGTTCTGCTTGTGGTTGGCGAGGGGAGGGGGAAGCGCAGCCAGTGGCCAGCTTTATCTTTGTGTGAGGAACAAATGTTGTTGTCATCCTCAAGGTCGTGGAGCATGTCTGCCTCACAAAACAAAGGGGTAGGCAGGGCCTTGTTTCTCCACCTTGTTCTCAGCACACCCTGGACCTCTCAGGAAAAACCAGGAGCGTTTCTAATGTTTTCTTTTCCTGAAACACATCAAAGGCCATGTGCAGAGGAGGGAGATGCTTCCCCCGCTTAGGATAGCCCCTCCTCCTCCCTTTCCCCCAGCCCCCTTCTCCCCCCCTACCCCCCCACCACCCCCCACCCCCGCCTGTATTTTTGGTTCAGAAAAATTGTGTGGCTTTAACCTCGGTTGTCTAATAATGTGTGACCTTGAGTTTACATGGATTGGAAGGATTTCAGTGTTGGCTTTATCAACATTAGCTTTTTATCTGCAGAGGAGTACCCAAAGAAGTAAGACATCTTGTCTCCTTTTGCTTTAGACCCCCAGATCTCTCCTCTAATTTTTAGAGGAATGAGGAGAAAACACTCAGCATTGCCGTGATGGGTATGATGATATGACTCATTGCAGGGCAAGAATAGTGAAGCCATCACTTGGTGCAGGGCTTGGTCAGGCTCAGCACACACATTGCATTCAGCTGCATTGTACAGGAGCTCAGAGCTCTCCTCTTCCGACGCCATGTACTTCTTTTCAAGTGATCTCTGCAAAGGAATCACTGCAGCCTGTGCATGGAGAAGAGTGGTGGAGAAGGGTTTTGGAAACCAAGTATATAGGATTTATACCTCTTCATGTCTTCTCTGCTTCTCACAACACAAACTGACTTTGAAAGATTGGCTCAGAAAATGAATACCCAGGACATTGGTCTCTGTTACTTTGCTGTGAAATTACTTTTCTGAATGAAAATATTGAATTCCTTTGAAAGCAAGTGCATAATATCGCTGGAAATGAAAATCCTGTGGAAATCACAAAGGAAAGAAGACCAAGGGATATGAAAGCTTTATATTTCTAAATGTTAGTCAGGCTGAACTTCTTCTTTTACTTTCTTTCTATGTGTATTTGTGTAACAGCAATCATAAATGCTCTTTCTGATGTTGATACTGTGGGTGCTGGAATCTCTTTGATGCTTATATTAGGTTTATGTTTTATCTACAATAAACAGCCAATAACATGATCTTAAATTTATTGGGGAGCTTGTGAACAATCTGGGCTAGCACACCACTCAAAGATTATGAAATAATATAAAAGTCACTCTCAGTGAGCTGACTTCTCAAGCCCTTAGCCTTGGTGAATAACACCCAAATCCTCATGTGTTCTTGCGGCATCCATGCAGAATAAGGTGCTTCCGTCTAAATAAGGTGCTGCTCTATATGGGAGATCTAGCGTGGTTTATAAAACTCAGTGAAGAATAATGAAATGTATAGGTCAGATTTTTGGATGTAACTGGTACCTTCTTCCTTTTTTGTTCACACTGAATAGGAAGATGTTAAAAAATGAGCTTGTTCCCCACAACAAAAGTATGTAGCCAACCCAACTCATTTTGAGCACCTGAAGACCCAGGATTGCACTGTTTGGTGATTATTGCAACCAGTTTTCTTTTCAATGTTTGACTCACCAGACTGGAAACAAGCAGTGTCTTGCTGGAGGCAGCCATAGCCTTTTGTTTAACATAGCTCTCCCACTAAAGTCTGGTATGCATAATGTACAGAGAGCTCTGATGTGCCTTAAATCAAAATGTCCAAACAACTTCTGAGTATCTCTGAATGGAGACTCAAAGATTTTGTCTTGTGGGAAAGGGAAGTACAGGGACACAGGAGGGTATGGGAAGTCATACAAATTTGGATCTAATTTTCTTTGCTGTAGTCAGAAAACACTGCAATGCACAGAGAAGTAGCTGAAATTTAAAAAAGGAAAAGGATTTTAAACTGTGATTCCAAAATAACCTTTTCTCACCTTTCTGCAAGTAGGTAGGTAGGTTCCACAGAATGCAGGGTATGGTTTAATTACTTATGTAGTGATTACTCTGTTATTCATTTATACAGCTCTGCTAGCTTTACTCATATTTCTGATTTACACTAAAGTACACACAAAAAACCAACCACTGGTAAGTCATTACCATTCCACCCCCCCCACAATTCTCTTTTGTGATGAGTAAGATTCTTACAATGTAGAACCTGCTGTAACTCTGCTCCTGCTGTATCAGCAGAAGATTCACTTTGCAGAATAAAACCAACATACCTTCTCCCTTTTGGAATTGTAATTCATTGTTCTTTTTAACTCTAATCCAAGAACTCTATTTCTGTCTAATTTTACATAGGCTGCTCTGAAAGTAATGCCTCCTACTTATTTCCATGGAAACAGCAGATACAAAGTGCACAGTGGCACTGTTTGATAGAGAAACTTCTCAGCTATGAAACGTTATTTTTCAACATAATGACTACCATTAGCTCTACATTTTTGCCAAAACCTGCATGCCATGCTCATAAAAATCTACACTGGTGGAAATGACACACTGTTTCACATCTGCTGTGATGGTGTCATTGCTAGAAAAATGTTGCCCATTCAGCCCATCTTTCAATGGCTTGAATAAATAGATGTCAGAAGGTATCAAATCCATTCTACACAGTGGATATGGTAGGACAGTCCAGCCAAGTTTGGCATTGTATTTCATGGAATTCAAACTGTTAATGAGGTTTGGTGTTATTGTGTTGCAAGAGGAAGGTTGTCTTCCTCTCTGACCTGACTCAGGAACTTTGTGTCAGCATTATGATGTAGCTGTCAGAGTCAATAGTTAATCAGAATTCCTGGAAATACACAAGAATCCCCCCTTTCTTTCCCTTAAGACAGTACACATCACTTTAGCCACTGACGCCTGTGTGTTGAACCTTTTCTTTGATAAGGAATTCACATGTCACCACTATGTGGACTGCCATTTTGACTCTTGCTCATAGTGATGATACTATCTCACCATCAATAATGATGTGATGCAGGAAATTGTCACCTTCAGCCTCATATTGGTTGAATAGGTCCTGATGAACTTGCATAGTGTTCTTTCTGTTCTTGTATGAGCATTTGTGGGAACCACTGGTGCAAACACTGCAATATTCCAACAGTGCCACCTTTGTTTCTAATGAATCAATGTTGATATTCAGCTCTGTTCACAGTTCCATGGTCCTAATCTGCTGATTTGCACAAACGAGCTGATTAAGACACTCTTCATTTCATGGTGACAGCTGTGCATGGCCATCAGGAACGTGGTTTATCTTGCAAGTCACTGTTGCCACTCCTGAAATGCATCACCACCACCTCACTGTGCTCACATCCACTGTTTGGTCTCCATTCACATTCAGCAGCTGTCGATGAATGTCAGTGAGTGCCACTGTTTCTGCATGGAAGAATTCAGTGGCACACTTTTGTTTATTCCCACCTTCCATGTCAGATGTCATTCTGTCAGACTGCCCCTCTGCTGCCATTTCTCACATGGCAACAAAATATAGCAGGGTACCAGTGTGAAGGTTCAGCCTTACTGCCACACCACCAACATCCGCCTCTGATGTCATGGGCCAACATCATAAAATAGGAAGCATTACTGTCGGAGCAGCCATCGTGTATGTTTCCAGCTATTGATGGAAACATGTTTGATTCAAATGACTACCTAAAATATTATAATGAACATTTACTTAGATACATACAGAATAAAAATCTGGTGCTGTTTTTTCCTAGTATTTCTGCTTTTCTGTTGTGCAGACCAAACTCAGTTTCCCTCCTTATGTTGAAAATGAACAGATCAGCATTGCTACCCAGAACTGTCCTCTTTCCTATGATCTAGAATCTAAGTCTGTTTCTGAAATCCCATGGTAGTTATCTAGACATTAAGCCAAAGTCTACGTCTCTAGAACAGAATTCATGAATGTAACATCCCCTGAGATTTGCAGTTATCACAACAGAAAACCCCTTGTCACACAGGACAGAGTCTTCATTTTTCTTCATGACCTTAAAGCCAGCTTGTGACTTAATCTTGCTTATCCTTTTCACAGCATATATTACACAACTGTTTCTTCTCTGTCTACATCACCTAAATTGCTTCTCAGGGTACTCACACCTTTTGCCTTAACACAAATATTCTGGTCTTTTGCAGAGATTAAGAGCACCTTCTCTCACTCATAAATATTTCCAACGTGTTATTTTGAATGCACCCATATTCAGTTAGCATCTCTCCACTTATATTTCTGTCTTTAGCTTTTGGAATATAACCTACTTACTTCAATTTACAAGACCATTCTAACGTGTTCCACATATCACCTCTAACTCAGTGGAAGATGCAAAATTAAATAATATCCACTCCTGATAAGCCCAATCTGTCACCTTCCCACTTTTGTGTTTTAAATCTTCAAAATGCAACCTTTGTGCTTTCCCTGTACTGCTGTATGAATTTAAAATTAGCTTCCTATTAAGATTTACATAATCTGCACTACATTTTTTGCTTTATTTATTTTTTTTTTTTATCACAGTGCCTATCGTACTTGCTATCATAGAGAGGGCTGAGTGTTGGGTGTGTGAGGATGGCTTCCCTCACTGAGGCTGATTCTGCTCTGTTGTTTCCGTCTCCAGTGCCTTCAAGCATTTCCAGTCTTTCTCTGTCCTCCCCCACTGTGGCGGTCTACATCTGTTGGCTTCCTAAGGCTTTAATATGTTTTAATGCTGAGTTTGGACAGAACCTTCTACAAAGAGTGCTTGGTCTAGAATCTCTGAGCTCCTGTGAGCTACTGGAGTAAGAATAACAAACAAAGAATATTCATTTAGAGGAAAACCATATGTTACTTTCAGATCGTGCAATTAGAAACGATAATACTGTCATAAAGACCTTGAACAGGAACTCAGAGAGTTTGTACTCAGATTTATCTGCCACAGCCCTCTTGTGTGAACACTAGAAAGTCATTTAAGCTTGTTGTTCTTCAGCAGCTCCTGAAGACTGAGTAGCGTTCATTAATATTTTGCCATAGTTTGAAGTTATCGAGTATTGCAGCAATAGAAGTTATAGCACTGTTTAGATAAAAATGCAGGGAGAATTGTTCATCATTTGTATATGATGAAGGAAACAAGATTATTACAAGTAACAGTATCTATGATAGCTAACGTCTGTTTCCAGAATGATGATGATGGTAAAAAACATCTTTGCATTATCTCCCTAATTCCTTTGCAATCAGGAAATCAAATTTCAGCTCTGAATTTTTTTGCTTGTTTTGTGGAGGAATATTTCCTCCAAGGATCTCCTGAAATCTGAGATGTGCATTGTCTCTAGTGTTCCTTTCCCTATACAGAATAATTTTGGTAAGCAAGAAATAAAAATTAAATCCAAGATAGTAGTTTTCTAGAGGGGGAAGGCAGTAGCCTTGAATTATCCATGTTGATTTGACAAAGCCAGTGATGCTGCAGATATAATACACGGCACTGCTGTCACATCACCAAGTGACATCTTTTTATTCAAAGTGAAAATGAAATGTCAAAGTGAAAGAGTTCTGCAATGTTCTTGTGCTGTTTGCAAGACAAGTAAAACTCACTTTTGTGCAGTAGAGTAGGTGTTTATCAGAACTTTGCTTTAAATTAGAGGTCGTTCTAGTAGCAATGTCAAGTTAAGGTTGCCTAACGTTATTTTTACCTAAGACCCTATTGTCAGCTACTTTCAACCTTGCCAAAGATGAGTTGTTTGGCTTGAAATTTTTGATACTTTATATATTTCCCTATTCTTTTCCTGTCAGGGGAAGGTTTTTTTCTATTTAAACTTTTTTAGGGCTCCAGGAGTTTCTGGGAATGCTAGCAGAGAAAATACACCCACAGTTAATGTTTTTACAAATGTTTTCATGGTGTTCCTATAAGTCCTTACTTTGGAGATCTTCTCATTTGCCAGGGGTGCTTTCCTGTAGTTGCTACCTGTATGAAGACTTATTCAATGGCCGGGCTGCAATCCTTACCAGCTTCAATGTGCTCAACAGAAACCTCTTTACTTATTAGCAGCTTTGTCTGACTGCTTTGACTGTATTGAAAGATGACTACATCCAACAAGGATGCATACAAGCCATTGCCAGAGAGAAGCTGATCAAGGTCCAACAAGCAGTGCTGTGCTTTCTTGGCAATTGCTGCCATAAGCTTCTGAAACAGAAGTAAAATGAAAAAAACAACAGAGAACTTCCCTTACCTGAGGCAACCTTGCAGTTAGAAGAAGCAGTAGTTCCCTGGTTAGTATCAAATGTATAGAAGGAAATAGAACTTGATCATTAATCTGAAGTAGGCATAGTTTATTAGGGTTTTTACTGGTTACTATGCTGAGACAATGTTTGTAAGACCTATGCTTATGTTGTCTTAACTCTTGTGGGTTTAACCTTGCAATCTTAAACAATTCTTTTAAAGCAGCTCTACAAATGGTCACAGAAATCAGCATATGCAATGTGCAAGCAAATTTATTTCCGTGTTTGCTCCGTGGAGCTTCTGTTAAGTTTTAAGCTAGCTATTGAAAAAAAGAAGACAGGAAAATTTCCCCAGCACAAGTAACTTCATCTGCATGAGGGGAAAACACACATATATTTATGTGTGTGTGTACACATACAAATACATATTTATATGTAACAAGGAATATATTGGAATGGATTTATTTTGCTCATCTATTTTTCACCAGCTATTCGAATGCTAAATTGTACCACATCATAGAGCATAGAAAGAAAGAGCTATTAAGAGCAGCCGTAGATTCCATGGGATTGACAGTGTTTGGTTGACAATACTGAGTACATTTTTTTCCTCACTATTTCTCTCAAAATTCTGGAACCGTTAATTTGCCTGTAACTCTTCCAGGAGAAGGGCTGAGGGTATAAGAGATTTTAGCTGGTTTTCTACAGCTTGTATCAGCCAGCTCCTACATGTATGATATGATCATTCTGCCTGCATGGGTCTTTGGGTCTGTTGTGGGATTGCTGTTTCTTTTATTATAGAACTGCCCGAGGTCCAAATGTGTTGCAGGTCATACAAGAAGGATATAATGTCAAATGCAATTTACAGGTAAGAAACCGAGCCACTGGGAGATGAAAGTGACTTTTCTCAGCTTAGATAGCAATCCATGAGGAAAGCCATGATGTGAATCAAATCCCAGTCCAGTGCCCTGACTGTACAAACAGCCCTCCACTGTTAAAGTTGATATTCAAATGAAGTTGTTGGAAGAGTTTTGTGGCCATAAATTTTAGGGGGAAAAAAAAAAAAAAAAAAGGAAAATTCAGATACAATGCGTGTGAGATGAATCATTCTTTTAGCACAGCTAGGAAGTCAGAAAGGTCAGGTTATTCTGTACCCGAGGGGTGAGCAGAAAGCAATCAGAGAGCAGGCATATTTCAGGCTAGGGACTTCATTAGGTCGCCCCTGTCTAACATCTTAAGTGTTGGCTGGACAACAGTAATCTGTAGTCTACTTCCACCAGCTATTCCCAAGCAAGATGATCTTCTCTGAAAACAGAATGATCCCAAATATTTACGTATTACTTGTATGTTCTGAGAGTATGGTCCAAGCACATTTTATTCAGAAATAAATCTTCCCTTACTAAGCCTATCTTCTTCTTAGTGAAGTCCAATTTTGCTATAGCTCTGTTTATGCAAGATACAGATGAATCTTATTAGAAATACTGGATAACAGTAGTCATGACAGATTAAAACAATTGCAAGATAAAGATGGATCTATTTTCACAATGGAATGTACAAGACTTTTATTATGACCAAATTGATTTTACTTCAGATCAGTAACATAGATAATGCCGACTGCTGTTAGGAAAAAGTCAAGATTTAACATATGGTGATATTTGCCACAACTTTTTTTTTTTTTTTTTTTTTTTTTTTTTTTTAAGTTGTAGAGAAATGTTGAGAATTAAACTAAAAATTGCTGTATTGAGCAACAAGATTTACAGAAATGCAAACCTTTTAATAGCAAAGTAAAATACAGGCTCAGAAAGTTCAGTTTTTAGTGCCTCAAAGGCAGAAAAAGAAGAACTGTTTAAAATATAATATCAATAAAATAGCATTAAATCATTGATCATTCAGTATTTTACTGAAAAACGGTGAAGCCTCTGTCTATGACACCTGGTAGTGATTCTATTGAAATATCACAAAATTTTCGTATTGATCATAGGAAATTAAGAACAATAGCTGACATTTGGCTGCAGTTAATTATTTTTTCTGAATCTGAAAAAGATAACAAAAAAGCCTGTCATTTTACTTCTCATGACATTTTGTATTGTGCAACACACAACATCAGATGTGTATGTGTAAAATTTTTAAAATATGAGTGCCTCAGATGAGGAGTTTTAGAAACCAAAAACATGAGGTGGTTCTTTTCTGTTCTAAGTAATCCCTCCTTCAGCCTCATGCACAGAGATTTGGAACTATACTCCACTTTACAAATTCAAAGGCTCTTTCAGCCACCTTCATCAATAGTGTTCTTAATGCATTTGTTTAAAGGACCTGTTTCTGTAACTGTTTCAGTCAGTTTTAGTAGATTACACTTCAGATTTTTAAAGGTTTAAGTAACGATCAAGATCCACTGATAAGATAATAACTGATTCCTCTTGTACCCCTTCTAAACTGTATGCGTGTTTCGATTTTACTCCTATCAGTTCATGTAAACTTTTGTTTATTGGGTGACAAATAAATCATGGAGTTACAGAACAGCTGAGGTAGGCAAGGACCTCTGGTTGTCTTCTGGTCAAACAGCACCGCTCAAGCAGGGACACCCTGAGAAGGATGTCCAGGATCATGTCCAGGTGGCTTTTGAAGACCTGTGGAGGAAACTCTGCAACATCTCTGAAACAACTGTATCAGTACTTTTTCACTCTCTCAATACAGAATTGTTTCCTGATGCTTAGACAGAAGAATCTCTTCTGTTCCAGTTTGTACTATGCCTCTTGTCCTGGCGCTGAGCACCACTAGGAAGAGCTTGGCTCGCTCTTCTTTGCATCACCCTTTCAGGCATTTACAGGCACTTGTGAGATCCCTCCTGAGCCTCATCTCAGGCTTCTCCTCAGCTTCTGAACAGTACCAGCTTTCTCAGCTTCTCCTCACAGGAGAGGTTCTCCAGGCCTTTCAATATCCTGGTAACCCACTGTTGGAATTTTCCCCGGGATCATGTCTTCCTTTTTTTTTTTATTCTGAGAGACCCAGAATGGGATGCAGTACTCTTGGTACAGCCTTACTAATGCCGAGTAGAGGGGAAAGATTAGCCTTTTTTGGCCTGCTGGCCATACTTTGCCCAATGTAACCAAGACTACCATTAGTCTGAGCAGCAAGAGCACATTGCTGGCTCATGTTCAACTCAGTGTCCAGCAGGACTCCCCAGGCCCTTTTCTGCAGAGCTGCTTTCCAGCTGTGTGGCCCCCAGCAGGACCTGTTGCCTGGGGTTGTTTCTTCCCAGGTGAAGAATTCTGCACTTCTCCTTGCTGAATTTCATGAGGTTTTTGTCAGCCCACTTCTCCAGCCAGCCAGGGTCCTTCTGGTGTGTGTTAGCCAGTTTTGTGTCACTTGCAATAGAAAGTAAAAAACAGTGGCACACAATATCTCGAAATTGTATGTGAAAAATCAGCTTTAATCACAAGCATCTCATAGGCTTAAAAATGGGAACTGTAGTTAGGAGTTCTGAGAAAAGGCAAGATATTGAAACAGAGATATCCAATAGGATGATGTGGGACATGCACGTCATTTTTCATTCTTATCGAGTAGTTTTTCCCAGAAATCTAGTGTGAAGGTAAATTCTATATTGTAGTGCTGTAGGACTGTTAAGCATATTCAGAACCTTATTCCAGAAATTGCTTGAATGACTTTGGTAAATATTTCACTTGTATCCTGACTGAACTTGGTGAAATAAATTGCTGACAAATAAATATCAAGAGCTCATCCATATAGAGGGTGTAATTGAAGCATTTCAGAGGTGGCAACTCAGGCTGATACAGCCAATCCTTGCAAATGGAGATCTCTCTCTCTCTCTCTTTGCATATATTCCTAGGAGAAGACCAGGTGAGGTTTCATATGGCTGGCCACTGAGATGTGATTGTGCCAATTTCCTTAGTCAGCTTCCAGAGCAGAAGACATTCAGCAACTGTGGTTAGCAGACTGGCCTCAGTGCTGAGCTTAGATTCCTCCATGCCTCACCGAGCATGGTCTTAGACCAGGCAGTCAAATTCTAGTCTGCAGCTTTGGCAGCACTATGCCTGTAGTACTGAAGCTTGGAAATTGGGTTTTAACCTATCCTTGGTGATTTTAGAGGAAAGACAGAATTGCATAAAAGTGCCCAGGGCATTGAGGGTAGCTACTGGAGAGATTGAAGCCCTTGCAGTTTGCCCAGCTCAGCATTTCTAGAGGCAAGTCTGTTTTCATCCTGCAGGCTAATTATCTGTCAGGTGGCAGGGTTTAGGGAGACTTCTCCAACCCTGTTGACTTATGAAGCTGTTTTGTCTTGGTGGAGGTGGATGAGAAACAAAACTCACTAGGAAATGCTCACTGAATATTTGAAATACAAGAAAATTCCTGCTGTGATTGAGAGATTGTCTATGGTACACCACCAGAAACAACACCACTTAAAAAGCTAGTGTTTACACACATTGAGACATCCAAGCATTGGCATCATGCAGTTCCTCCCACATTCAGAAAGGAAGCAACTTGGGAGTGTACTCTGCAGGCTCTGTGAAGTCTCTGAGGTCTCTGAGATTGGACACGCTGTGTACTGGACTGTCTTTCTAGGATTCCCTTCCCAAAAGTGGATTAGGAAAGAGAGCCTGTCTTCATTGTTCACTTTCTGAGACGAGATGATGGGGGAAGGCAATGCTCCTCCCCTGCCATCTCCCCACAGACTTTGAACAGGTAACTACCTGGAAAAGTCTTTGAATCTCCTAGAGGGATTTCATGGATCTCCTTTGTCAAGCTGAAAGAAGTGCCTCTGCTCTCACCGATGCTGAGAGGTGTGACAGCGTGCTACTAAATCTGCTTTTAGCTGCTTCAGAAATACGTGAAACAAGGAAGAAAGCATAGTACCAGTGGGTGAGCTTTTAATGGGGTGGGAGACAGACTGCTGCACTTTTCTCCATCATTCTGGAGGCCATCATGAAAAATGTTGCTATTTCCTTTGCTCTCCTGAGGTTTTGCACTGTTATTGTAACTTCACTCAAAACTCATTCTCCAGGTGTGCCACACTGAGTGATCCCTCAGGTGTGTGTATGTCTTTGCAAGTAGGCATCATACACAATGCTTTCATCTCTGGCTTGGTAAGAATAGAACAAGTGCAGCACTCCAATAGTCTAAAATAAGTCTGCTATTTTTTACTATCCACAGTAATATTAGAGCAGAATCAGACACACTAGAAAGACACTTATGGATTAGAACTTGGAACTTCTGCTTAAAACAAAGTCATAATCTAACCCCATGCTAAAATTCATTGCCCCACCACTCTTTTAATATCCTGCATCCAAACACAGTGCTCTTAAATGCTGTCTTTTAAAATGAACACTAGTTTAATGCTCACCTGTCTTCTGTATCAAAGTGAACATTTCTAAGAAATGTAAGCAAAAAAACTTCTTGCTACTTATATCTTATTGATTATACCTGCTTTTATGGTTTTGAGGGTTATATAGAAGGTTGTTCTTGCTTCTTTCTAGGTCCAAAATTTTGTATTTTCTTCTTAAATGTAGTCTAGAAGACTGTACTGTTATTTCAGTACTTAATATCTTTTGTGGATTATTAAGACTACTTTGGTTAGAAATCATTGCAAATTGGAATTATGTTGGTCCATTAACCAAGACACAGACATGTCAGACAAGTCTTCACCTCCCCACTTTGCATGAACAGTGCTGCATCAGATCTACTGTGACTAGGAGTTGGAAAACAGTTCCCCAGATCTAGTACATTTAGCCTGGATATAAACTGGTCAAAGAAGTGGGTCCTGTGATGTAGTGAATGGGTTGGTGCTAAGTGAGGAAATAGTGTGGCATCTACTAAGCTTTACTGCCAATTCTTAGCTGTAGTCATCACAAGGCAGCTCAGAAACACATTTCTACATCACTAAATTTTTTTTGCAGTTCCCATATGGACCTAATTTGTTCTCATCACTGGCATAATTTCTTTCTGTCCAAGTTCCTAATGAAAGCAAATCTGAAACATGAGATTTCTCACAGAGATAATAATTATGCCTCGTTGTACAACTTCTTGAAGAAGCGGAGTGTTTGCAGAAATGTTAGTTTGCTTCCCTGCTTAGGTCTTCCATGGTCATTGTGTGCACAGTGGGTAGAGCTCTGTGGAGTGTGGTAATCATGGAAATTCCTTTTCAGGCTGTTACTTGTGGTTATCACCTTAAAAAATATGGGCCTGATATTTGGTAGCTGTACAAAGTTAACTGTGTCTTATACTGAAGATAATCCAACTTCAGTGCAAATTCTAGCACGGTAAAGAACTGCTCAGCAGTGTGATATCTACTCTTCTGCTTCATAGGGTTCTTTTCTTATTTGGAGGTAGCAATTCTTGCCAGCAGTCTCTTGCCAGAGAAGTAGAGACTCTTAAAGCCCTCAAATCAAATTCCATTGAGCCTTTGGTACATGTACACTTAGTCTTACACGACATGAAGTGGAAGCAACCTCACAGGATGTGTATTTAACTGCAGAATATGACTCAAGTTTTATAATCCTTTGAAGACTGATTGTTATGGACAGTCAAATGGGAACTGAGCATCACTTCTTCCAAAGTCCATTTTAAAAAACTCACTCTGATTTTCAGTTTGTTTTCTGAGGAGAAGGAGGGAGTGCTATGGAAAAGTAGCACTTGAATATTTTTAAAATTGTGGATATACACAGTAAGATCTTGTCAATAAGTTGGGTTGCTCATTTTCAAGAGATGAAGACACGATTAGTCGTATGGTTATGGAAATAATTTTTTAAAAATAATAACAAAATAAAATAAATGACTACATCCATATCCTTTCAGTAATTCTACACTTAATCTGACTAAGCAGTGCTGATTTTGCCTGTGAGAGAAGATGTGCCTTCGACAGAGAGTCTGAAAAAATGACAGTTTAACTGGCAATTCCCCTGTTGCTACGGAGATCAAAGGCACACCAAAGCTGCTAACCTGGAATACGAAGTGTGCTAGCAAAGTGTGAAGAGAAGCAACAGATACATCCGGAAAACAGCTACTTCGTAGCACTGCTGCCAGAACTTAATTTGTTCACTTGTTTTTGCCTGTCTTTTACTCAGTGATATTTTTGTAGCAGCTCTTACAACCTTTTCCATGCTTGCTCCTAGGTACCAGCCTTGGTAACAGTGGTCCACTAAAGGATGTCAAACACACCTGTCTTTGTTATGTGATTGCTAGTTCTGCCACACTGTACGGCGCAGTCATTTTGCTTTGTCAGTGTAAATGATCCTTAAAAGACAGCACTGATGCAGTGTCCTTACTTCTTTGGTGCTGAGATAAAAAGTTAGGCAAAGTCCCCTAAAAGTTATTAGTAATGATCCACATGTTCTACTGATGTAAATGGTGCAGTGGCATATACTCACACAGATCTGAGAATGCTGCCTTTAATTGAACCCTCTGAAAGTATCTCTGCAGTAGGGGAAATATTTGCTCTTGGTTGGCAAGGCAAGACTGCAGAAAGAGGAAGTGAGTCTGTTCTCCTTATTTGAATGTTTCTCCTTTCTTGAAATCATTAGCTGGTTAGATTTTCACTTCATTATTCACTGGGCCTTGGTGAGCTGCCTATATGCAGAGCAGCAAGCCAGATTGTGTTTTCAGAATCATAGCTTTACATTGGCAATTCAGACTCATGGAAATGTTTTCACTGACCTAGCTAAGGACAGGCTCAAACCTTTCAGTACTTTGAAGTGTACTTTATTCTAGAAGTCACACGTGGGCAGTGTATCCTGCACATGAGGTAGGCTTCATGAGGCTGTTGCTCTTTTCCTGAGAGTCCCCTGACCCACCGCTGAATTGGAGTGGAGAGAATTCAGGCTTTGCTACAAAATGAATGATAGAAGAGAAAACAGATCTGATGGGAAGTACAGAATGTACTTCCTTGTATCAATAACCCAAATTCTTATTGTGCGTTTTCAAAGAGAAACTAACCTTGCTTTACAATGAATCAGTGAAGATTTGGTAATATGAGCAAATGAGCTTTGAACTGTGCTATTGAGTCTACTTAGCTACAGTATCAGGAACTGTATTGTCTGCATCTTTTAAAAAGCACGATTTGTTCCTAAGCCATGAATATTCTAACTTCAGCCATTTTGTGGAAATCAATGAGCATCATGCAGACAGAACTCAGGGTATCATTTCAGCCATAAATTATATGTCTGATGAATCCTATCCCATAGTCATGGTAGACAACAGAAGACCACAGAAGTACACTAACTTGATTGCTTTTTTTTTTTTTTTCTTTTCCATATGATGCTTCCAGTGATGGTGATCCACAGTGAAACATCAGCTGTAAACCTCTTGGCTTTGGGAAATAGGCAACATTCCTAGTGATGCAGTTGAAAAAATGTTTTCAAGCCAATTGTGTACAGGATACAGTTTACCATATAATTTATCTTTTAAGCGTTCTGTCGATTTTTCCATTGAGACAACTCCTTACGTTTTCCAAAGCTATTCTTTCAGACTATGAGCTCTGCTCTTTTCCCAGTTGTGGACTATAACGCTTCTTGCAGCCATAAGGAGGTGATTAATCAGTTTGACCTGACAGCTCTTAAGACAAGTCAGCAAACTGGTAACCTCACAAAAATTCCAGCAGATTCCCAACAATCTTGTGCTATAATCTTAGTAATGTGGGATTTAGTACTCTAGTTCTTGAATGTTCATTGGCAGTTTAACTTGAACATAAAGACTGCATGGAGCGTCCCCATGCAAATCAATTAGAACTCTCAATTTGAACAAGATCAAGACTTCTGTGTAATACTTTGCCATAGCTTTAGGTGTAGGAGGAGAAAGAACACTTACTGTTTTACTGCTGAAGAGAAGGAAAGGAACCTAAACTGAACTGTTTGATTTTGTTTTGATTTGGGTTGGGCTTTGTTATTTTTGTTTGTTTCTCCTGCACTGAATTCCTTCATAAAACATTATCTTACCATCTCTTTTCTTTCTGTTTGATGTGATTTTAGTGGATTCGCTATTGCTTTACACTGGAAGTCACATAAACCCCTCTGTATTACCATTACTTATGAAAGCACATCCCTCTGTGTGACCAGTTGTCCTATGTGTGCCTGTTCATCACATGGTAAGGGCTTACCAGATGGCATGTGTCCAGTCACAAAGCGTTCAAACCATCTGTGTGCTTATCCTGACACAAGGTGTACCCTTCTCACATGAGTGGAACCTCCATTTTGATGATGTTATGTTGCTAATTAAGATATGTATGAAACATATCTTATGAAGCCTATGAGACCTGGGTCATTGATGAGACAGTTCGCTTGACACCAATCACTGCTGCAGTGGTTCTGTGATTCTACAATTCTCTTTTCTTCATTTCTTTTCCACCCATGCTTTTTTCCTGCATTTCTCTATAACTGTAACAGCTGAAAAAGGTGTAAGTAGAGCCTTGAGTACTGAGAACCTAAAGTAGAAAATAAATCATCTATATTTGCTTTTGGAGAAGGTAATATATTACCACTTATTTAGGCAAATGATGTCTCCAAGAGAAAATGGGAGAGGTCTATTTGAAACACTTCGTGTCTATGAATGCAGCAGCTTTGAGGTGGGAGTGTTACACAGATCTCCTCCAGAGCAGAATACTTGGTCATGGACAGTGTAGGCCAGAGATACATTCTGGGCATGCAGCGCTCATGTTTACTTAGCCTGAAGATTTGCAAGAAACAGGAGGCGTAAATAACTGCACAAGGCAGGTGAAAACACTTAAAATTAGCAAAAGCAAGCTAAAATTTAATTTGCATCAGAATTTTTCTCCCAAATCTATTTTTGCTTTTCATACTAGAAATAAAAGGAATGGATACTTTCAGATCTTGTCTTTTCATGACAAGTCCTGTAGATCATGTATGCCATATTCTCTTCAAGAAGACTGTGGAGGCCACAGAGGGAGCAATACCCATAAGGAAGCTTGATGGTAGATCACTGACATAAAAAGTGATACCGGTTAAAGTACATCTTACACATGTGCAGATGAGGTAGAAACCAAGGCCAGTTTCTTCCTTATTTCATTTTGGATCCTACCCACATTTTTCTTACTTTTGCTTAAAGCCTGTTGAACTGTTTCTATAGCCAGTTGCTTCTTCTTTTGACTCATCCCCTTTCAATACACAAAACAAATGTTGCCTGCTCATAGTGAAAAGGGCTGCTGTAGTACACTTTTGTGTGTGTGTGTGTTCTTACTATTAGTAAATGTGGTTTACATGGCCTAGGGGAAAAAAAAAAAAACAAAACTGATTTTTATTGTAAAAGTTTCTAACTCTTAATTTTCTACTTTTACTGACACCAAAAAAAATTCTCAAAATTTCGGTTTACAAAAACATGGGAATTTGCCTGTATAATAGAATTGCTCTGATGTTTTCAATATTTATTGGAGTCTTTCAGTCATTTTCAGTTTTATTTCTTATTTGTTTATAAAGCCATCATTCTAAAGCTTTCTGAAATGAAAACAGCTTTAAGCCCTTTTGTAGAAAATACTTTCCATTTTTAACCAGCCCCAGTGTGCATTAATAGATAGAACAGCATATGAAGAAAGTAAGTTATGGAACGAGGGTGAGGTTAACTCATTTTGTGACACATTAATTTTTTTTTTTTTTTTTCATACAACTTTAGTACTTTACTTGGATGCTTGCAGAGTCTTAAAATACACCCTCCTACTGCAGCTGAAGACAGTTAGGGATAGATTACAACTTGGAGAGTGTCCATCACTGGAAGGTCTTAAAAAAAGGGATTTAATGAACTTCTGACAGGAGTGGTTTTGGTTTTCCTAACCCAGTTTTAGGGTAGTGGGATAGGATAGATAATAGCTTAGTACCCTGACAGCTCTATTTTCAAATCGTTCATAAAAAAGTCAGTAGGCTCCAATAATTCAGGAGCTACAGAACTCCTAAGGCTCAGTGGACACTGGAAAACAGACACAGTATTCTGGTTAAGCATTCTGGAAAACTAACTCCCCCCCC
>NW_024962261.1:10305090-10323888 GCF_019238085.1 Lagopus leucura
CCCAACATCAGGACTGCTCTAATAGATGTAGTTATCAGTTTCCTAGCTGCTTACCTTGAAGAGCTTACTGTTCCCTGGATTACTTGGAAGTATAAAGGCTTCTCTGCAAGAAATTATTCTGCACATAGGGGAGATACAAAGTCAATGTGCAACGGCTTAATACAGAAACAAGCCAGCAGATGAGATCTCAGTGAAGCCATGGTGTCTTTTGTCTTCTGCACTGACAGGGCTGCAGTGCACCAGGTGGTACTGCCTTCCTTCTCTTTGTCCTCTGTGCAAAGCTTAGTAACCTCAGTGCACATAAACTTCTTGAACAGGAAAAATGGAACTGGCTGACATCTGAATAACAGCTTCTAGTTTTCATTTCTGTGGCCAGAAGCTTTGCTCTTCTGGGGACATATCTTACCAGCAGAAGGATTTGTCCTTGCAGTAAGGTGGTAGTACTTCATCTCATTTTCTGTTTTCTTCATAATACATTTGTTAGTGCTGAGCACATGTTTAGTTAATGTTTTAACAGTGCAGCACTTTACTGGAGAGAGAAAACATGGCAATTTGGGAGTTTTTAGACCTCAGAAAGAAGTGTTTTAGATAGATATTCTCATAGGAAAATATTGATAACTTTGACACAATCTTGAAATTAATCACCCAAAATTCATTCAAATCAAACCTCAGCCAAATACAGACAGCACTTCACTCCTCCAACTAACAAGCTGCTTTTTCTGAATGTAAATATTGAAAATAGAAGCAATAGGTCAGCCTACAACACACTGAAACCTGATATTTGTCTCAATCAATACAATTGAATCCTCTTAGCCCTTAAAAAAGAAATTTTTAGGCATTTTATCAGTATCTGGTGTTGATGTGCTGATATCTATATAAATGCCTCAATTCTCACTAAATCTTAAACTCAGTATGAAAACCCACTTGCAAACCTGAAGTAAAGAAACTGGTAAGCACAGATTTCTTCACTTGACACTGTCATGGGAAGAAAATTACTGTCCAGTCTACTTATAAAATTTGGAGGCTTTGGAAGTCCAGATGTACACATATATGACTAAGTAGTATGAAGTAGGAAGGCAATGCAACAGTAGTACTACTGCTGAAGCTCATCTTATTAGATAGCTCTGTCCAATAAAGAATGAGGTGCTTTAGTATAGCCAACACCATGAAGTTCGATATCAAGATTTTTTCTAATATTTTTTTTTTTTTTGTGAGATGTAATCAGCTTTTGTGTAGAGAACAACTGACATATCAAGTATTTTATTCTGGCAAAACTTAATATTAAAACCATTGACTAGTGCAGAAGACTGCTGTTTACACTGGAAATCACTGATAAAGAATTTTAAATTGGGAATGAATGAACTTAGTGTTTTAAAAATATAACAAATTCTAATACAGATAATCAATTTCTATGTTCATAAGAAGTATTTCTTTCTAAGGAAATGTGTTGGAAAGGTATAAACACTTCAGGAGGTACAATTTTTGGTTATTCATGGCCTGAGCTGTAATTTAGGAAGACTCAAAGACCAACCATGATTAGTAGTCACCATGTCTAATGTGTTCAGCTCTACAGTTCTGAGCCAAGAATGAGTGGTATGTGCATACCAGAGCAAATGGGGGGAAAACTCTGTGAGTACTCATTGAAATTCAAAAGTCAGTTTTAATTCAATGCTGTTCATGGAATGTTCCCATTCATTTCCTACAATCATATTTTGGGCATTTGTACAAAAATCAACAACTGCACAATTCTGACCAGGGATTTCATTACAAATTAATTTAAAATATTCGATAGCATGATATTCCTTCCTTCAGTCCAAGTCTGCTTGGTTATATGCTCATGACATCCAGTTCCCTCTTACGATTCCCTTTTAGATCTCTCTATGGTCCACTCCCTCCATAGATCTTTTTTACTTTTGACCAAGTGACTGCAGATCAAATTAGAAAGATAGATTGATGAATTCCTGATTTCCTGCAATAGCCAGTGAGGGGTAATTCAGCCTCTGGGCTGGGGCACTGTAGCTATAAGCCATGGATACACTATCTCAGAATAGTTAATAAGCTGATCATCTTGGTGAATAACATAAAATCGGGCAATAGCAACTCAGCATTTAGTACCTTGTGGATTGCAGGTTTGGTGCAACACTTTCATATTTCCATGTAAGATCCAAAAAATCTCAAAATTTTAATCTCTATTTTCTGGAAGATAGTGAGTCTTTCAATTAGAAGAGAACATATGTGTCTTCACATTTGAAGAAATCAGAAGTCAAACCAGTGGATTTGATCCTTCTGTTTTTCTTCACACTGTTTTGATTCAGGAATGATGATCTTGATGACAACGTGTCTACATACAAACAGGAAATTCAGACTGATTGCATTCATGTGCAGTATGATCACAAGGTATGAAGTTCAGATTTTTGTATATTTTAAAGGCTTTTTTTGAACTAATACTTCAGCAGAGCCAGAATTTTGCCTTTACCACTGGTGAAAAGGCATGTCCGGAACTGCAGTGGTGGAAGAAAGTGCTTAACCTCAGATGTGTTTCTAGAAGTTGTAAGTTGCAGAAGTGTTTCTCTAGTTAGAAGTACCCATATAGATCTTATATATCTGCCAGGGACAAAAAAAAGGTTGAAAGGAGTTCGGTAGATGATGATATATTTGAAAAATATTCTCTTTTTTTACTCTTTAGGAGTAAAAAAAGATATTATTTCATAAGGAGCTATGAGGAAATTAATTTTTCAAGGTGTTCATTTAAACTTTGAAAGTTTTTGACATGTGAAGGGCTTAGCAGCTCCATAAAATAGCATAATCTTTTGGTTATGCTGTTACCGTCCATGTCGGTCTATTTATATATCTGCCTAGGGTTAAGATCAAGGGCATTTTTCAAAAACTTCTTTTAATTCCTGGATTGCAATTCAAGTGAAAATCAAAGATACATAAGAACATTTTGTGACTTGAAGAGTTTTTCCTTTTTGATGTTAAAAATTCTGTTGGAGGTCTCTCTTCCTTATCTTATGGTCAGTGCTACCCAGCATGATCTGGATTACTCAATTCTGCCTAAAGATTCTTTGGTAAAGATAATACTTTCTGCCTTTTTTTTTTATTACTTCTGATATTTCAGATGCCCTGTTTAATACATTTCTCGTAGATTCTTATGATAAATCTTGAAGGAGACAGAAGTACAATTTTTCTTAAATATTATTTTAAGTGTGGGGTAATGATACTCATTGAATAGATATTGATAGAAACAAGAAGTTGTGTTTGCTGAGAAGAATGGTACCACTGACAGAGCAAACTGTGAAGAATCGTCTGTTATCAAACGAGACGTTTATCTACTATAGTCTTTCAGGGCATTCTTCAAGAAATGGTCATTTATAATCCTGTGGCGTATGCTAACAGTGAGGACTGAGGTTTCTGAGACTGTATGGCTGTGAGGGCAGGGTCTTTGTGCATGTATAGGAAATATGCATGTGAATGTAAGTGCACAATCCCCTTGTGCTCTGTGCATAATGGTCAACATCTGTCTGCTGAAATGTCACCAGCTGACTGCATTTTTACAAGTATATTAAGGCAAACTGTACAGGACTATTCTCTTTTAGAGCAGTTATTTGCACATCTTCAGGTTAGATATTAAATGCAACACTGAATCACTGTGGCAATCTTTCCACTGAAAAAATCTGAGGGACATCTCAAATGATGATTGCAAAAACTCTTATTGAGAACACTAGGCTATTCTTCTCTTCTCTCATTCCAGATTCTTCTGAGTTAGGAAACTAACTTCACAGTGCTTTTCATATGGTACACACATGCAAAGCATTCCAGACTCTGCAGAGGTTTGCTGTGATAGAGAAACAGTGGCAAATACAAGAGCAGCTTGAGTGGAAGATCCAAAGTATAGTGATCCAAACTATAGCTTTATATTAATCCATGACAATAGACTTATGATGTCATCCAAACTGGGCAAGGTTACAGGAGACTAGGCTAGAAAGCCAAGAGCTGTGTTACACTTTTAGGATGCAGATTGCTTAATGCAACCTGATTTCAATGCTCAAAAGCATGTGCAAGCCAAACCATGCCTCACATATCTCCCAGCCAGAACTTCAGTGCATATATCTACTTGTTTGAGAATTATCTGGCATTTGTGCAATAAGAGGCAATCAGCCAGGTTATTTTGACAGTCTTTTGGCCAAATTTTGGTGTCAGTTCAGTCCTGGCAACATATTACCTTCATATTGCTGCATTGGTACAAAGGACTGAAAGATCTGTGTAGCATTTCTAATCGTAATTTTTTAAAAAACCTCAAAAAAGTTGTAGCCAGCTGTAGCTACCTACTATGTTTCACAAAACAGGTGTCAGTCAAGGCACAAATTGATGGTATGATTTTCTTAGTCTTGCTGATATAGGAGTGAGAAATAAAGATGAAGGAACAAATAGCTCTACCAGGCAGAAATCTTCCTCTGGCCTTTATCTATCTATCTATCTGTTTGTCTATCTACCTACCCATGTCTACCTATCTATCTATTTATCTACTATGTTTTTAAAAATATTATTTTAATTTTTTTGCCTTAATTAGCAATTGAAGCAGAAATGAAACAGTTAAGCTGTACTTGACAGAAATGAATAATACTCTGTACAAGGATGCTCTAGGAAAATCACAGAACAGCCTGGGTTGGGAAGGACCTCAAAGACCATAATGTTACAGATCCCTGCTGTGGGCAGGGCTGCCCACACCAGCTCAGCTGCCCAGGGCCCCATCCAACCTGGCCTTGAGCACTTCCAGGGATGAGGCACCACAGCTTCTCTGGGCAGCTGTGCCAGGGCCTCACCACTCTCTGAGCAGTGGCCAGCAAGATGTTTCCTAGGTGCTCTATGTAGCAACGCACTATGCTAATATACACCGCAATTGACAACTTATTATAGCAACATAAAATGTGGTGGTAATAGAAAGCATAAACTCCATGTGCTCATTCTCCAAAAGGCCTTGGGGACAGCTCACAAAAGGAATCTTCCACAAATCATGGTTCAGCATTTCTGATTCTGCCCATCAGAAGTGCACATGCATATCTCCAGTTCGTGCTGGTTTTCGCTGGTAGCATTTGTTGTATCTTGTGCTGAAGGCCGGAAGAACTCCGTTGAGCTCACTTACTTTTTACGGACATCTCTGCAGATCTTAATTTTTATCTAACATTTGATAACTTCGATGTAGCTAAGTATATATTTTGCAAGAAGTTTCTGTTTTCAGAAATAACATGGCTTTGAAGGCTCTTCACAGGACACAGGCTTTTGTGACCATCTTTCTGCCAAGGGTTGTGCTTTATCTTGGAAGATGCACATTTTCTCTGCCTCCACTAATTCCCATTTCCAACAGTACCTTGGAAAAAAATGCCAGTCAGGAGAGTGGGAGCAACTGCCCCCATCTGTGCACATTTCTATTCACATAATTCATAGTAGTTTTCTAATTCTAACAGGTATCACAATGGGAATGGACATAATCAATGATTGTTCTGAGATCAGTGCTGTTGCTGTAAAGGCCTAGGAAAGTGATGGAATCCAAGTGAAGAAGGAATTTTGCTGGGAGATGTTCCTTGTTTTTAAGATGTACCTTCTAATTTTCTCAGACTTCTGATTCCTTTTGTTGCTTAATTAGGTCCAAATGCTCCTTATTTTTCACTTTCTGCTCCTCAGGCCTTGAAATATAATGCCATCAACTGGCAATGTGTATTTTCTGTGACCTTTGCACTTCCTAACTGCTGCTGGCCGCTGTTGACTATCTTTAAGTCACAAACAATTTCAACTGTCACATACACTTACATTTGACTTTGTCACTCTCTTCACATGTCTGGTGATCTGCTTGCCACGTTGCCTGCAGGCCTAACCAGGTGGAAACTTGCTCACACCAAGGAGAGGAAAGCAGATGTTGGCCTTGAGGTTGCAGCCAGCCTTCCCATGTTGAGATTGGTTGCTCCTTGCTTTGACTGCTGCTGGGTAATCAGATTACGTAGAGGTGAGGAAATGTGTTGCACTTGCCAGTGCAATTTACCATGGCATGAGACAGAAATAAGAGAAACCTTTGCCTTTTCATTGGAAATTGGAGCTTTGGCTCTCTCTACCTTTGATGCTGAGAGCTGGTTTGGGCAGAGAAATATGCAAAAATGTAGCTCATGATGAGTTGGCTTTCAGTGTCTGGGATCAGGCTTTGTTATTATTTTAAAACAATCCATGTTGCACTGTTGGTTTATTAAATGGCAGTTGCAGTAGAAAGAAGAAGATGGAAGATTAATGCAGGTGTGAGTTTCCTTTATGAAAGTTTGTTTGGAAACTATAAGCAGGGCAACTTCTTGAATATTTTGTGCTTATGTCACTACAAACCCTGAGCAGATTCTGTGCCAATGATTTGGAGTTTCCTGGGGAAAAACTGTTTTGTCAACAGAAAATGTTGGATCAGCTCTAAAACCTAGTCAGTATAACATGACTGCAGTGGGGCCACTAGCAATCCATCACAGAGCTATGCACTTCACTGTGCCATTTCAGTCTTTGAACTGGAGATCTTTTAGCAACCAAAGGAAGATGGTTAGAACGTTTGCCCATATATTTCAAGTCATAAATCTGACAGAAAATAATTCCCCTTCTGCAATTAGTCGTTCTCATGGGAGAGACCATCTGTAATGTTCCTGTGAACATTTCTGACTCCTATACAGAGAAATGGGTTAGAAACCTGCTAAGAAGTACTTCACAGAACATTAAACTGAGGTAGTTCTGATTGTCATTCCACAGAAAGAGACCTTGTGAGTAAGGTTTTCTGAGCAGCTCCAAGGACAAATGTACGTACTCTAGTTCTCATTCGTATAGGTTTTGTCTACCAACCACACATATTTAAGCCAGAATAGCAAGCTGCTTTAGTTCTTTTAATGTGGCAAACAAAGTTTGTAACTCTGCATAATAACATGATAATTACAGCACAGCTATTTTCTACTCATAAACCACTTCCCTATGGCATTGTACTAACATGACCATGTTGATATTCTTGCAAACATTGAAAGACAAGTGAAAGTTTTTTTCTATATTTATATTTCATTTTCATATATAATTTGTTCTTTTATATATTTATATTTGTGCATACTGATTTCTTCTCAGGCTTTAAGGTGGCCTTGACAAAAAAGATTTTTCTCCTTCCATTATGCTATCAGGACTGCTTCCTAGGATGATAGAGACGTTCTGTCTGAGAAATTCTCTATTTGTACATATATCTAAAAGAGTGGCAATACCTATTTTCACTTCACATATCTCCCTTTGCCTACCTGTAGGTTTTGGAGTCTCTGAGCATTTTGATTGCAAGAGGTTGTTCTGTGATTCACAGACTTATGTGAACCTAATGGTCATTTAACTCATGTAAGCACTAGTCTATGGGTTGAACTTCATGAGCTTCATGGTGCCTTCCAATTATGAAAGAAAAACTGAAGACCAGCTTTGCCTTTGCATTTCTTCTGGGTTCAGTGTTCTAAGCCTGTTGCTCAGAACATGCTGCATGGGCAGTTGCTTTTGAATTGCCCACGTCAGACGAGTCTTACATAGAATAGTCCTTGGCAGAAGTATGTGGTTGAACCACAATTTCATTTTCTTATTTGGGACTGACAAGAGACTTTGAGGTCAGTGTGTAACCTATTGCAATTCCAGCTAAACAGAATACTTTCTCCTAATAAGGACTGTTACTTCCTAGTGAGTATGTGAAGAGAATTTTTGCAGAAAACCCTTTCTCAGTTTGGCTTTTTGTTGGAAATAAGGTTTCTTAGTCACAACAGCTATTGTTAACAAGCTCCATCCAGGTGCTCTAGCCCTTTTTTTTGGTCTTGCCTTATGACCTGATGTTAGTCAACATCTGCAGATCTCAAATGCATACAGATGTCCCAGATTCACTTCAACTGTTCTGTTGCTTGGATTATCTGACACAGTAAAAATAATTATTGTCAGCTTAAGCATATGAACAGTTATCACTCCAGTAAGTAAATATATACTCTGTTTCAAATGTCCGCTGTAATGGGGAAGATCTCATTTTTTGTCATAAGCTCACATGTCCTATCTTGGTGAGTTTCAACACTTGTACTCTACTTACATTTTCTCTGTTAAAAGACAACACAAATTTTATTTATTCATTTCACAGTGAAGGAACACGGTTTCTAGAGTATCAGTTCTGGAAATGGCTGAGCTGTTTCACATTCAATACAAGGTGGAAATGAAATAAATTAACTTGAGGGAGATAATCATCATAGAAAATTATGGAATAAGTGGTTTTGGTTTGGCAAAGCTATATGCAACAAGATTTAATAATATGAGTTTAATAGCATGGGATTCTACTAATCCTGTCTATTGTCTGTCCATACACATGCTACTGCATGAAAATACAGAATGGTACACACCATGCTACATAAAAACATGCTACTTACACATGTTAAAAGATATAGTAATTTCAAGTATTTGCTTCATCAGCATTTTTCAGTTATAAAGCGTCAGTTGTAGTAGTCTAGTCTTCTCAGGGACCATCTTTCTGGAAGTAATCTGGTAATCTGGTACAAATAACATTATATTCTTATGCCAAAACATCCCCTGTGCACAAGGATATTTGCATTTTGCAGAGCAGTAATGGGAACTCAACTCTGATTTTCCTTCTTCAGAACTCTTATTGCTCTCTCTCCTGCTGCTGTGACTGCTTTGGACTGACTCCAAACCACTGACTCTTCTTTCAAATGTACTGTTAATATGCTATTATGTTAAACAGGCTGATAGAGTAAAATGGAAATGAACATGTGCAAAAGTCATTTAGGTCAAATGAAGTAACATGCTTTTAAAATATTAGCCAAAATTTTAGCATAAAACTTTGATGAGGCTGAGAAATCCTCTATTGAACGGGAGTATGGAATTAGCCCTTGTACAGACCATGTTTAGAACGTTATGATACTGTTTAATTCTATGGTTCCCCAAGGGCTACTTATAACTGAATTAAAGGGCGTCTTGTGCATGTTCTGGACACTGATTACAGGACCACAGACTGAAGCTGAAGACAGCTCTACAGCCGCTAAGTATGCAAGTAGAGACACCCCCTAATTCAATTATGTGTACCCCTGGGATTTTGGCAATTATAATAAGAAGCCATTTTGCAATTTATCCAAGACCGGAGTTAGAGCTTGGGTTTGTTTTTGTGTGTAACTGTGAAGAAGGTACTTAGCCTCAGAAGATTCAACAGCTCACCTGTGTCTGCTTTTCCTTGAGATATTCATGGATTGTGGTCACGCTGCAGAAACGCCTTGAAATGCCTGTGGTTGCTGGAGCGATATACTGAGACTATTCATGAGCTCAGGACTTTGTCCTATCTGATCTAAGAGAATACATTTCTGGAATTGCAGCCTTCTTCGCAGACCTATCATTTAAAGGCAGAGTTGCTGTAGGTTGTCAGCAAGGCTCTGAAACTGGAGATCTTGGCATGCATTAACTGAAATGGCATTCTAGTAGACTGAATATCCCCAATGGTTTGTCATACAATAAACACCACAGTGTGTAGGTGATATAGAGGAAGGAGGCTTCTGTCCATATTTATCTACAACAGACTATGTGCTTTGTGAATTTGTGCTTTAGATTGGTGTGACTCCTCTGACTTCGACAGAATTCTGCATACGCCATCTGAAGATTTGACTCAGTCAGTAAATCAGCCTTTTGAAACAAACGTGCATTTTAGTGAAGTCCCTGAGCTTGGTGATCTATTTTCTTTTACCAGAGCTGAAATAGCAGATGTTCCTTTGGATGATAATCACTGTCCCTAGGACCAAGACACTGTCATGTAGTGTTTATATCTGATAGCCTGTTCTGCAAACCAGTATTTGCACTCTCTTTGCATTATTAGTCAAAGGTATGCATTGGTATAACACCATGTTCAGCTGAGACTAAGTGCAAGTAATTCACTTTGTACACTGTAATATTCATATAGATTTCACTGGTTTCAAACCAAGTTTAGCCCTTTTTTGTTTCAGTGTTACTGCAGCTGCCTTGTTTCCAAATGAACTAAGAATAGAAGCTTCCTTGGTAAGCTGAAAATTGTTTTCCTTTCTCTGTTACTTAGGGGACTCGAACAGAAGTGTAACTTCCTATCTCTCTACTACTTCGAATCATTTTATGCCAACCAAGGTTCTGTTTTCATCCAGAAAGGGACTTACTGGGTCTGTTCTTAAACTGCTCTCAGACAGTAGGACTGGTACCAGCAAAACATGTGTATTCTTATGCTACCTCAGTTTACGAGGGGCACAAATTTCTCAGCCAGTGGGTGATGTACAGAGTAGAGAAATCTGGTCAAATAATTATCTGCACGTTGTGAAAAGATCTCACTGAGTGACATCACAAACTACATCTCAGGCACTTGTTGATGGGAGAAAGTCATGGAGGGGAGAGGAGAGGAGAGGAGAGGAGAGGAGAGGAGAGGAGAGAAGAGGAAATGCCCATTGCTTTGTTCAACAGATTTTGAAGAGTAATCAAGGTTTGAAATAATGTTGGGGAACATTTTTTTTCTCCAATAGCACAGTAAGACTGTCTTCCCTCTTGATTAGAGGTCATCTATTTCAGCTTTCTTTTCAGTAGAAACCCATAATACTGATAATGTTATGTCCTCACTCTTACAATGTAATGCTAATAGTATGTTAATCCTTATAATTATTGTTAGAAGCAATGCAGGCTGGATTATAATTATCTGTATGTCATGTAATCGTCTAAAATTCGTGACATTTTGATTCCACTGATTGATGGGTCATTTTGGCATTGGCTATTGATACTGTAATAATGTCTCTTCATGGCTATCTAGAAGGCTTCAGATGAGGTACATCCACCTTGAATATGAGGCCAAATTTTCAGTTGACAAATGTCAATAGAAGTTCATGTAGGTTAGTGCAACTGCCAAGTCATAGGTGGATGCCTGCTGATAGCATGTGTTTTTTGCTACTTCTTCCCCAGACACAGAAAGCATTACAAAGTATAGGGAAGGATAATCAAAAACAGATAAACTGGGGAAAATGTGAGAGTGCTGCATTTTCTCTCTACGTATTTGATGGTTTTTGACATGAGAATATTCTGTGTGCCCAGTATTAGCAGGGGGCTGGGCACGTGTGTATATGTGTCTCCCTTTGCTTCTGGAAGTTGGTATCACATGAGTCTTAGCAATATTCTAGTCAAAAGACAACACCTTGAATAAACTTGCATTTCCTAAACACGTTTGAGTGAGAAACATCTGGGATAATCTGTTATTTTTCTCTATACAGATTAATGGCAATCTTTCATTGGCAGTTATTGAGGATAATGCAATTAAAAGAGGTTTCTGAAAATAGTTTACCCTCAGAAAGGAAGCAAGGGATTCCTGATGAAATTGAGATGCAACAAATGCAAACCAAATTAGCAAACATGAATGATCTCAACAAATGTTAAGACCTACAGAGGCTGAGGGCCAGGGTGACAGGACATGAAAGTAAGTGGATTTAGGCTATCTCTGTGTATCACACTGGGTATTGCTTGTACTTATGTCACAGGAATAGATCAGAAATTTGCAAGTTTTCCCCTTGCCTCTCTTTATCCCATTTATGTCAAAACAGTTCCCATCCCTTTCAAAGGTATAATTAATCCTTAAGACCAATTGGAGCAGGAAATTACGTACATTAATTTCAAGTTGGAAAAAGGATTAAGAATTGAGAGGAGAAGAGGTAAAGAGCTAAAATCTTGGTCTTGCACACTATATTTCTTACTTTGGTTCAGACATAAAGGCATACAGGCATTCAAGCAAGTGACACTGATCTGTGAAGATAGTGCTTCCATATGGGATTTGTTTAGATTAATCTAGGTTTCCTAAACAGTAACAGCAGATATTCTCTGGTCCTTTTTCTTGAACTACTCTTTCATGCCATGGAATTCTGGTATTTCCCTAAATAACTAAACATAACTAAATAACATCTAAATATATGAGATAATTTGAATCTTGTTTTAAAATGGCTGTTGCATTTGTGAGGTGAAGATGCTTCTACTTCCTCAGTACATACCCTGGAAGTAGTGTCTCCTCTGACAATTTCCACTCTGCTGCCAAGGTTAAAATCACAGCAGTATTAGAAATTGCATGGCTAGTCATTGGGAAGTCCAGAGGGCAATTTATGCATGGGAAAGATCTCTTACTATGAATGTAAATTATGTAAACAGCAGATGATTACATTACACTTTTCCTTCTTTCTTTCTTTCTATAATTTTTTTTTTTTTTTTTTTTTTTTTTTTTTTTAAATACCTACTGGTGGTACAGTCTGTGGACTGAAAGTTATATAATCTTTTCCTTTCTCCTTTTTCCTTCCTCCTGGCCTCGCAATTTCTATGTTTATGCTTATCTTTGGTTTTTAGGAACAAAAAACTTTCCTGTTTTGTTTGTGGCTTCCAAGCCTGTTCACAGATTGCTCTATTCCCTTGCCTTGCAGTTATCATGCCATGTATGCACTGTTTTCTTAAAATCTTCTTACATCACTGAACCCCACCTCTCACTTTTATGTGTTAACAAGGTTTCCTATAACAAGCAATGGATTGCAGTGGAAGACACATATATTACTTCCTTTCACTGTCCTCCTCCTCATAACTGCTCAAATCAGGTAGAACACTCGTCCTGGTTACTTGTATCCTTCTAAATTTTCTTCTAACAAATTAGAGTCCTTCATCTGTAGAGCCAAAGTAGAATTTGCTCTGATGGATTGGAATGAGATTCATCTGCCTTCAACACATGTGGCTATGTATCACCTTACTGCTCCCAGTTTCCCTTTTTACTCTTTCAAATCCCCAAATATGGTCATTTGCTTTCGAGTAATGGAAAGAAGAAAGGGAAAAAAGGAAAAAAATAGGAATGGTTGAACACCATCTTACTGAGCAGGAAACTCCTTTTCACATCAGTGTTGAAGTAACAAATATTTAAACGTTCACATGCTGTTCTTCAGAGAAACTTGAGAGGCAGTCATCATTTGGCTCTCCATTCAGATCTCTAATCTCCTTTCAATGGAATGTCATTTTCTAGAAGAAGCAGCCTTTCCTGAATGTATCAGGCCAAGCCACTCAGAAAGTTTGCTATAAACTGTTCAGTGCTGTCAGGAGCTGTCTACAGTGGTGTATTTACAATCTGGGTTCCTTTATCGGGAAATTACTTGAGTATAACTTCTATATTTCCTGAAATATAAAGCTGAAATCTCCAGTGTCATTATCCATTTTGGTTGATACGACAAGCATCAAAAATTCATGGTTTTAGAAATCTGAGGAAGTCACAACCAGTCAAAATCATTTATCTGCTCAGGAGATGGCTCATAAATATTTTTTTTCTTACTGTTCATAATTTTGAATATTTTAATCTATTTGTTTTCAGCTACTGGTGTTCTAGTTGGTCAGGGAGTCACAGCTTGTATAGAGCAAAATGACTAAGGGCAGGTTTAAATAAGTCAGTCTGGACTTTCTCTGTCACACATGGAACAATGACTGCCTCTGCAGCTTATACTTGTGATTCAGGTCAAATGTAATTTGAATTTAGATCTAACTTACATTATGATTATATAAGATGATGCTCTCCTCCCAACTTATGTTTTTCCCCATCTTCAGTCTGTTTCTGGTTATATGATGTTCACTTGAATCAGGAAAATTACTCCTGGAAGCTTTCTTTGCATGTGCATTTGTGAAATAGCAAGGAAATAATCTTAGGAATCAGGAGGGAAATATGAGCAAGACTCATTATAGTTGGGTTTACCCCTGAAAGGATGATAGCCATTTGAAGAACATAAAATGAAGATTCCTGGTAACATTCTTTTGAATAATAATTATCTGTTTTCTAGCTTCTGCACTTTTAGTTCTCACCCTATTTCATCTTCTTTTCCACATAGTCTAAAACTCTCCAGTTGTTTCTGTTCCACACCACATCACCACTGATTGAGTTTTCTATTATTTCTATTCCATTTTCCTTACTCCACTTTTGTCTTCTTCAATTGCCTTTGGCGTTTTTAGCTGACAGTCTAGTTTTCATTGTGTGCTCAAGCACACAACCACAGGCTTACAAACACACACATGCATGCCCTCACACTCCTTAACTTTCTCCCCCATCATCTGCAAGGCCACCAGTTCCTCTCTCAGTTCCCTTCTGATTACATAAGTGATTCATGCAAAGTCCAGGAGCTTAATTTGACATCGCTCTTTCATTTTGCCCTATTTAGCTCTAATTGTGTCCTCTGAGGGCTTTTGGTTCTGATCTCACTTTCCTCAGCCGAAGCTGATTTTTCTCCATTTTCCTCTCAGATTTTCTATTTGTTATTTCATCAAATTGCTTAAAATGAGACATTTTAATAGGCCATTGAAGAATGTAGATGGTGTAGGAGGGGTGTAAAGGAACATTGTTGCTCTGAAATTGCAGGTCAGCACCCATTATCTCATACCTGCTACAGCTGAGGGTGAGCGGATGAGAGATGCAGAAAAAGGCGTGTGGCTGGTCCCTCGCTCGCTCTCTTTCTCTCAAATGCCATAGTTCACTATTATGTCTACATCACTGGAAAGAGGAGGGGGATCCTAGTGTCTGTAAATTGCAAGAAGTGTGATTACTTCTAAATAACCACGACCGTGTCATACCTGATTGCTCATATAATCCTGGTGCTTGAGTTTCCTCATTGCTTTACAACTGTGGATGCTATCTTGAATTAAGCCTCGAAGGAATGTAGGTCTGTTCCACAGTCTAGACGGGCTAAACTCTTCATAAAAAGAGTAGGATTGGATTGGGTTTTTATACGTATATATATATATATATATATATATATACACATACACACAGAGGCACATTACATATGTATACATATACGTATGCACTAAACCTTTTGGCAACCAGTGCAGTTCAGCAGATTACGAAGTACTTGGCTGGAAGGCTCTCCCAAAAGCCCAGAATTGCAATGCTATTATTTCTCCAAGCTACATACTTACTGAGTGTTCTCCTGTTTCCACAAAAGATTAGAAAACCTCCTCTGCTTAACACAGTTCTCCCCCACTGCCCCCCTTCCAAAAGCAACTGTGTGCATTATTGTGCTTTCTGGCTGGGTGACTTCAGTAATAGAAGATGTCCTTAGGAAATGGTTTAGATAGTATACTTGTGTGAAATTCTTATGCAAAAATGTGT
This sequence comes from Lagopus leucura, assembly GCF_019238085.1. Lineage (NCBI taxonomy): Eukaryota > Metazoa > Chordata > Aves > Galliformes > Phasianidae > Lagopus > Lagopus leucura. The sequence continues at coordinate 10,320,278 of NW_024962261.1, forward strand.
AGGGCTGTAGGGCTGGCTGACCTGGTTCACTAGGCTGGTTCTGCTACTGTACTAAAGGCAGAATGGAAGGCCATATGTTTTCATGCTACTTCAGAAAAGTATATTTAATTGCTCAGTGTTATCTTCTTATTACGCATTTATAAAGCTCTTTGTGTGACTAAGTTGTTTGCATAACACGTTATATTTTTGGCAATAATTCTTTCTGCAGAAGGGATGTGTATGAAAACGTGCTTGCTGCTGCCAATAGGTTATAGCATATGTGTATTCTTCACAAACAGAATGAGTTGGCCAGGTGAACATTTTCATGATTTTTTTCTCTCTCGGCCATTGTTCTTCACATGGGTGAGCTGCTAGGAGACTGTGTAGCATCTCTGCACCCCCAGAGCAGGTTGTGTGGTGCTGGAGGATGCAAGAATTTGGCGACTGTATCCAAGGGCTTTAGCAAACAGCATTGAAAACAGCATAAATTCCTCATTAAATGAAGCAAAATCCCAACTCCTCCCTGAAGCATTGCGCCTGCTAGGTCAGGAATCTTGTTAGGTTTGTAGCTTTTGGATTAGCGAGGCCCTTTATTAACTGAGGCCAAAAAACTTCTCTGAATGACTAAATCCTGAATTACTGAGCCTTATTCTCCTGGTCTCCAGGAAAGGTCACTGGTGTAGGCCTCCTTGCATCTTTGGTGTAAAAATGTGTCACTGTGGGTGGTCACTCTCTCAGCCAGTGTGCACAGGCTTTGTGGAAGTCATGGCCTATTGACACTGAGAATGTCTCTACCTTCCCTTTGTAGACGTCAGAACATAAGCAGTGTGGTATTTGAATAGACACTGTTTAACTGGTTATTAACACTGTAGAGTGAATTAAGTTTAAAATCAGGGAATTTGTAGGGAATGCTCTAAAATACATTAACATGAGAGAGAACTGAGGAGGCTTCGTGTCCCTAATTTCTCCGTATTTATATATTTGTTAAATAAGCACATGGAAGATAACAAATGTAAACCTGGAAATTCTCATCACAATAACAGTATTTCCTCATATAAGTAGACTGATATGGGATGTGACTACATTACATCACTTCACAGCTTTTTTTAGGCTTACGTAAATGAAAGTATTTAATTCCACCTTTGTATATATATATATATATAATTAACCTTGTAAGACAAATTGTAAACAGGCAGCAATTTGTGTTTCAGAAGTGGACACAAATTACACATTCTCTTTATACTTCAACAAGGAAAGAAGCATCAACAAGAAGCCATTCAGAGTCATAGAACTTCACTTTCAGTCTCAGATCACCTGAAATTAGGTTTTGCCCTACAAAATTTTACTCTGCTTGAATTACCCATACAGTAGATATTTTTTTATTCATTCTAGAACAAAACCATGTTTTGTAGAGAGGCTAGTGAATGCAAAACTGGGATTTAAAAAACGCCCATGTTTGCATTTTTCTCTCTTTATGTACCATTGGCAAGAGCAGACAATTCAGGGTATGTGGAATATAGTAAACTTGGGGTGAACACAAGGGATTTGGATCAGCATTCTTCCTGCTGCTATGCATGCAAGCCGTGTACTAAATGCTGCTACTTTAAGGCACAAGGCACAGAGGAGTCCTGTGTGATGCGTAACTTCATCCAGGAGTCACTGGCTGGATCTAATGTGGTACATTGAAAAGAGCATTAATAAACTAGAGGATTTGTCTTCATGACCTTGATTTGGCAATGGCAGAAGAACCACAACATCTCATTGACATGCACTTCACTTCTCTGTCATCAGAGCTTGAAATGCTTTCTTTTTATTGTTGTCTGCATCCAGTTTATGCACATGACTGTGTTGTGAAGCAAACTTCTGCTAGCTGTGCTCTCCCTGGTGATGCATACATCTTTTTTGAAACTTAAATTGATGACGAACTACTGAAGGTGTGTACAGAGTCCCCTGAGGTGTGCAGGTTTTGCAAGGAATCAGCAGAACATAAGGAGGTGGAAAATTGCAGTGTGACAGCGTGCATGCATTCTGGCACACATATTAACGTGCAGACCATAACAGCCCTCCTGACACTGCAAATAGTCGGAGACACTGTTAAACTCAGGAGTTCGGTGAGAGGGTTGCTTTGGGGAATCAGGGGCTGAAGCGATATGTTACAGATCACCGCAATCACTTGTCTCGATGGAGACAAAGGTCTGCAAGGTGCATGAATGGACCATGGGGACATGATGTGCTAACAGGAGGACGTGTTGCTTGTATCTGCTATGACAGTGGTTACCTGTTTCTTCCAAATATCAGCCTCCTTCTTGTTTTCATCTCTGATCCCTTCTGATATTCTTCTTCCTTCTCCATGCTGCTCCTTTTTGCCTTTTGTGGCACTATGTTTCTTCCCCTCCTACCCTTGCTCTTTGTTCGCTGGATTTTCTATTATTCTGTAAATGCATGCAAACATCCAGGGACTCTGAGAAGATTCAGGCTGCTATCTCTAGCCCCAGAACCAAGCCGAGTTTTGTGTATTCTCTTCCACTTTATTCTGGTTTATTGTATCTCTTCCTTCTTCATTGCTTTAAATTGTGCACTGAGGAATTCCAAGTCTTTATTTAATAATTTAGCAGAGACACTCTCTGAACTCACAATAAATTTCTCTGAGCAACTGTTTGTGAGTTTGAATTTTGTCTCACTCTGAATTCTTTCGCTTGCAGTACATGGTTTTATAGCACTCTTAGATTCATTTAATCTTGTGTAACACATGAATGATCCCACTCATTCTAAAGACCACATGCTTGATTTGGTAATTACTATGGGTCTGCCTCTGACTAGTTTGTTTTTGTCTCAGTTCCTTGTCTGTTGCTTAATAATTTCATGAGATCTTGCTGTACCTTGTCCCTCATCTCCAGTTCATACTTTTTTTTTAACTGCTCTCTTCCTTTAAACCAGAAGTTTGAAATTAAGTTCTGCTTTAAAAGTTAATTTCTACTAATGTCCAACTGACACTTAGTTTATCAGTTTTGATCCTTAAGAGGGCATAAAATACATTATCACATACATAATGTCCTCATTCTTTTGAGATCATCTTTAGGATCTAGTAGCCAGGTGATTTTGTTAAGCTAAGTGCCAAGGCAATGACCAAACAACCATTAGACAAGCTAGTTAGCAAGCTTAGAGAAAGTATTGATTTTGCTAGCTCCAGTTCTTCATAAATCTTCTCTACGAGTTTCCTCTTCTTTATAAAAATACAGACATCACCCTCATTCTGTGATTGCCTTCAACATCTCTTAAACTGTTTTATTGTGGATGTGTGAATGTATGTGTGCATTTGTATGTTCAAATAAGTTAGGATAGCCCCTCTGCAGCAATTTAGCACGTAGGCCTGAAATACTGGGCCATCTCCATGTGTCCTGAATTCTCTTCTGTGTTTCAGCCCCTGGCAACAGAAAAAGCTAAACATTTCTGAACAGTGATTCAAAAGGTCTAAGAGGGGCTGCTTTGAGACCTGCATATATGTGGAATTTTAGCAGGAATAAAGTGCTTTTTCTTTCTTATTTTCTTTCTTTTTCTTATTCTTTCCTCCCTCCCTCCCTCCCTCCCTTCCTCCCTTCCTCCCTTCCTTCCTTCCTTCCTTCCTTCCTTCC
>NW_024962261.1:10325071-10357383 GCF_019238085.1 Lagopus leucura
CCTCCCTTCCTCCCTTCCTCCCTTCCTCCCTTCCTCCCTTCCTCCCTTCCTTCCTTCCTTCCTTCCTTCCTTCCTTCCTTCCTTCCTTCCTTCCTTCCTTCCTTCCTTCCTTCCTTCCTTCCTTCCTTCCTTCCATTTCCTCCTTCTTTCCTTCCTTTCCTTCCTCACGTTCTTCCTTTCCCAGTGATATCTGAAATCTGCAGGTGCTCTTCTTATGTCGGGAATCCTAGCTTTCAGAAGAGTTGTCTGTATGTCCAGAGTGGTGATAATTTTTTTTGAGATGACAACAATGTATTGGTGGAAATGCAGAACAGATTTTTTTAGTTAACAAATTTGCACAGCTCATCAGCTAATTAATTATTTGCAGACGCACTGCAATATTCCTAAAGAGCTCGTTCTGAGCCAAACTCCCTTTCGGAGACTCTTTTCCGAATTCTGGGCTACTCTAGCTTGTATCTCTGCTGTGCATGTCAAGGTATGTGATATTCAGGGCAGTGAAACAGACTATCATTTCTAAGAGATGAAATGTCTTCTGTGGCAGAACAAATGTTGCAGTCCTGAGCATGTAATTTTGTCTTGAGCAAAATGATCTTTAAAATGTACGAGCATAGCACAAGCTTATATGACAAGTAGGACAAAAAAGCCTTATTTTGGAAATGAAAACACTTTTCATCCAGGGGTCATGAGAGAGTTTTAAGTCTGTGATACAACTATTCAGGTGCAACTGAGTAACTGATCCGTCTTCTAACAAAGATCTTAATTTGAGATATGTAAAATTGCCAAAATTAAGATCAGAAGACAAATAGCAGAAAATCTTGATTGTCAAGTGTTTTTAACAAACTGACAGCCTCTCATTTTTCTGAGAATAGTTTGTGTAATTTTCTGATACATTTAATGAAATGATTTGAAGTAAAAAATATTTCTTGATTCAGAAATAATTAGTTTTTGTGGATTCTTTCTTATTTCATCCATTCCCTGTCCTCCTTTCTTGGCTGAGGAGATAAACAGTAAGACTGAATTATATTTATTTTAATTTCTTCTGATTTGAAAGGAAGTGAATATTGTTTCCAACTCATGAGAGTTTTTAGCATGAATCATTTAATTGAAAAAAAAATCAGTACATTAAAATATGAATATATTTGCGTATTTTCATATGCAGATTTTACCACTGAATATCTTTCAGCAGCCCTGCTCATATTCTAACTTCTCGAGTGTTTTCAGAAATATAGGAGAGTTTTGGGTTTTATCTGTAACAATGACTGGCTCCATTATCACACATTCTAAAGAGGTTAAGGTCTTTGTCTAACTTTCAAATCTGTATAAAATAATTTTCCCAAACTGGATCTAAAAAGGTTCTTCAACTGCCAGGTGATCAAGTACTTGCTCAGATCACAGCAAATCAATGAACTGCTGAGATATGGAAGCAGCTTGCCCCAGAAAAACAGCAAGATCTCCCTCCACTCGTTCTCTTACTGCACTGTCTTCTGCCTGCTTTTGCAAACTTATACAAGCTGGCCAATCCCTTAATCTCTTGAGACCTATCTGAAAATTAAACTTGTGATGATGGCTTGGCTGCTTGGTGGGTTGAGACATATATGATAAAGTGTGACAGTGAGTATGTGCTGAGACAAACACTTTTAGTAGGCAAACTCCTTGCCAAGGCTGCATTCAGGGATGCTAGCAGTGGTTTTAACAAATTATCCTAACCAGTACACTTGCACATAAAAATAGAAGAGGAAGACAAATCCTTTATGAAACTAGCTATCTTGAATGGAGCTTTTCTTGCTTATGATGATCTCGTTCTTCAGAGTAATAATCCAAGGGGTAAGAGGATCTTAGCCAAGCAACTGGCAGGACTCATTGAAAGGTCTTTAAACTAGGTATGAAGGGGAAGGGGACAAAATGAAGGCCTCTGGGATTGAGCGGGTCATTTGAGGGCTTGTACCAAATTTGACAGTACAAAGACAGTGGAGTACAAAGGGATGGACTAGGCAGGGAAATGCTGGGGATGCTGCTGTTCTAGGGGATCTTAGATCCTCTATAAAGGCTGTGAGATGGAAAGTCTAGCTGAAGTACCTTTATACCAATGCACACAGCCTGGGAAATAAGCAGGATGAGCTGGAAACTGTGATGCACTTGGAAAGTTATGACCTTGTTGCTATCATGGAAACATGGTGGGATGACTCCCATAACTGGAATAGCACCACTGAGGGATATTGGCTCTTTAGAAGGGATAGACGAGGTAGGAAGGGTGGGGGAGTTGCCCTCCAGGTCAAAGAGTAGATAGACTGTGAGGAGCTTCCTCTGAGAAACAGTCAGGAACAGGTTGAGAGCCTGTGGGTTAGAATTAGGGATGGGACTAACAAAGGCCAGCTGGTAATAGGCATATACTACAGGCCATTTGATCAAGGGGAAACTGTTGACGAGGCTTTCTTGCTTCAGATATGGGAGGCATTGTGCTCACAGGCTCTTGTCCTGATGGGGGACTTCAACTATCCAGGTATCTCTTGGAAAGACCACATGGCAAGCTGCAAGAGGTCCAGGAGACCTCTGGAATCCATTGATGATAACCTTCCAGTCCAGGTATTGGTCAAACTGAACAGAGGTGAAGCATTGCTGGACCTGCTGCTCAACAATGCTGAGGAAATCATTAAAGGTGTTAAGGTTGGAGGCAGCCTGGGCTGCAGTTACCTTGCCCTGGTTGAGTTTGTGATCTCAATGGATGGGGGCCAGGCAAAGAGTGGCATCAGGACCCTGAACTTTGAAAGAGTGAATTTGGTGAGGGATGTGAAAAACAATAGGAAAAACAACAGGCACATTTGCCAGAAGAGACAGGCCGAAGTGAATGCACCTCCTTTGGTAAAAGTGAAAGGAGAACTGGCTTCAACAGAGGAAGAGAAGGCTGAGGTACTGAATGAGTTCTTTGCCTCGGTCTTCACTGGTGGCCAGGATTCTAGCATTTCTCATGTCCCTGAGCCCTGCATCCCTAAACCTCTAGGTGGGGACCAGGACAGTAAATCCCCCCCCACTGTAAGGGCAGAGCAAGTCCGGGACTGCTTCATGAGACTGAATGTGTACAAGTCTATGAGGCAGATGGCGTGCATCCCAGGGTTCTGAAGGAGCTGGCTGAGGTGGTTGCTGAGCCACTCTCCATCATATTTGAAAAGTCGTGGGTGTTAGGTGAGGTCCCAGATGACTGGAGGAAGGGTCATATCATTCCCATTTACAAGAAAGGGAGTAAGGAGGACCTGGGGAACTACCGGCTTGTGACTCTCACCTCTGCCTGGGAAGATCATGGAACAGATGACATGCTTGATCACATGAGAATGAATGTTTGATCTGAGACAGCCAACATGGCTTCACCAGGGTAAGGTCATGCTTAACCAATCTGGTGGCCTTCTATGATGGAGTGATGGCATTGGTGGACGAAGGGAAGGCAACCGGTGTCATTTACCTGGACTTGAGCAAGGCCTTTGACATGGTCCTCCACCGCATCCTTATCTCCAAATTGGTGAGATGTGGATTTGATGAGTGAACCACCTGATGGATAAGAAATTGATTGAAAGGCCGCAGGGAGGGTGGTCATCAATGGTTGTATGTCCACGTGGAGGCTAGTAATAAACAGCTTGGCATCCCCCAGGGGTCTGTCTTGGGACCAGTGCTCTTTAACATCTTTGTCAATGACACTGATGATAGAATCAAGTGCACCCTCAGCAAGTTTGCTGATAACACCAAGCTGAGTGGTGCAGTTGACACGGTGGAAGGAAGGGATGCCATTCAGAGGGACCTCAACAGGCTTGAAAAGTGGGCCTGGGTGAATCTAATGAGGTTCAACACAGCAAAGTACAAGGTTTTGCACCTGTGCCACAAGAATCCCAGGCATCCATACAGACTGGAAGGAGCGGTCCTTGAGAGCAGCCCTGCAGAGAAGGGCCTGGTGGTCCTGATGGATGAAAAGCTTAACATGAGCCAGCAGTGTGCTCTTGCAGCTTGGAAAGCAAATGGTATCCTGGGCTCCATCGAAAGAGAGGTGGCCAGGAGGGATAGGGAGGTGATTGTCCCCCTCTACTCTGACCTTGTGAGGCCCCATCTGGAGTACAGTGTCGAGGTCTGGAGCCCCCAGGACAAGGAAGGCAGAGAGCTGTTGGAGAGGGTCCAGAGGAGGGCCACCAAGATGATCGGGGGACTGCAGCACCACCCCTACGAAGACAGGCTGAGGGAGCTGGGCTTGTTCAGCATGAAGAAAAGAAGACTGCAGGGTGACCTCATTGCAGCCTTTCAGTAGGGAGCCTACAAACAGGAGGGGAATGAACTCTTGAAAGGATAGATAACAGCAGGACAAGGGGAAATAGTTTTAAGTTGAGGGAGGGAAGATTTAGGTTGATGTCAGGGGGAAGTTCTTTACAGAGAGAGTGGTGAGGTGCTGGAACAGCTGCCCAGAGAGGTTGTGGATGCCCTGTCCCTGGAGGTGTTCAAGGCCAGATTGGATGAGGCTCTGCGCAGCCTGGTCTAGTATTAAATGGGGAGGTTGGTGGCCCTGCCTGTGGCAGGGGGGTTGGAGATTCATGATCCTTGAGGTCCCTTCCAACCCTGTTGGGCCATTCTGTGATTCTGTGATTCTGTAATATTGAAGGGCTTCAGTTAGTCCTGTGGTCTGCATCAGAATTTGGGAAGTTTCAAGGTTCTGCCAGCTCAAGTTATGGTTGGTCTGAGTGTTTTTGTTCTTCTGCCCAAAGCGATGTACTACTCAAATACTAAAATAGCTTTTTATTCTCTCTTAAGTATTCAGCTCCAGAAATAGTAACGAAGAAAGACTCCCTAGGGTAGGTAGGAAAGAAAATATGTAGGGATTGTATTTAGGATTTATCTTCTTTCTGTATTTGCTTCAGTACTTTTGTTGCCCTTTGCATGTAGCAAAATGCTTATATCTAGAAGAAAATCCCTATATTCTCTTTGCTGTTATCTGTGCATGGAAATTCCTCTAAGTGTATTTTCCCAAAGAGGCTGTCAGGCAACATGTGAGAAGAGAACAAGCCCAGCTCCCCCATTCTGTACTCTTACCTCACTTCAGATCACGTGAGACGCTTCCCTCTAGCAGTACATCATGCACTTGGAGAATACAAGTCCTCAGCTTCTCAAGGTCACTGTTATTGTTTTGTGTCTTGCATAGGCAGCTTGTTCTTGCAGTCAGACTTCCTTGATGTCCTTCTCTCAGTGAGGGAATCACAAAACTCCATTTGTGAGAGGCTGACAAACCCTGGCATACTTGGAGAGACTGAACAAAGGTTAGTGTGGGTGGATATCATGAGTCATTTCTATGACTAAGAGACTGGTATAAACTACCCCTTCCTGGTAATGTAAATGCATTAAGGTCATAGGCCACCTAATTAGTCAGTGAGTCTAAATGAATCCAAGCATGAGGCCAATGATATTAAACACACCAGGAAAAAAAAAAAAAAATCAGGTGAAAGTAAAGATTTAGCAGTCTATGATCTAATTAAAGATGGGGCCTTTATTCCTGCATGTGCTATCAAAATGTGGTTAGCTGGTACTGCTGACTTGGTGCTTCTGTTTCCTGCTATTTCCTGTTATTGATGCTGGACTTCAACAGTCAGCATTCATTAGAAGCCACTAAAAGGCCTTGTAAGTTCTTGAAAAGACTATTCTGGCCAAAGGCGTAGTGGAGGAGATTCCTTCATTTTCTTAGTTCAAAAGAGCTTGAACTCACTAACCCCTGAACTACTCTTGAGCTATTTCTCTCCTTCCTAGTAGCATTTTAAATAACAGCAGGGAACCTAGAAAGTGGTTTAACTTCAAAGGCCATGCATTAGTTGTGAGCAATGAAAGTTGTAAATGAATGCAAAATAAAGCTTCACACTCAAAATATCATCTGGTGCCAAGCACTCGTGCTGTGGACACAGCTTGTACTTATGAGACTGCAGATCCTGAATCTTTAGTTTAAGACAGATACTGTCCTTAAGAGTTGATGGCTTTGTTGGTAACTGATGGAGCAAGGAGTGGAGCACCTATGAAGTATGTCCGACCAGAGCCTCCTCTATATTGCTGCCTAGGTCACAGCTCAGTCCTGACTTCCACAGCCTCCCTAAAATGTTAGCTGTAGCATAGTCTCACCTCTGAAATGTTAAACTCACTGCTTGGCAGTATCCAGGATTCAAGAACATTTTTGTCCTTCTTGCCTAGATGTTTTTTTTTCTTGGCAATCAGGTGATGTAATATACTTCAACCATGAATATTCACTAAATGAAGTCAACTGCTCATTTAGGGAAAAGAACTGCTGCCTCTTCAAGCATTCATGTGAGAAGCAGCAGAGCCTGCAGCAGCGCCCCGTATCCATTCAGTCATCAGGTGGGAGTGGTGGGGCTAGCCTTTTGGGGGTCACATGAGAGCCCTTTGGTAGAAGATGAAAAACATCTTGTTCTGAGTGTCTGGCATCCAAAAGAGGAAATGAACTTGGGTTTATGACACTAGTAGCAAAACAATGGGAGGTCGGCTTGGACATGGCTTTTAAGTGATGTTTGTTCTCTTGTAACTTTCAAAGTAGCAGATAAATCTTTCTCTAGAAGGAAAGAACTGAGTAACTTAGCGGAGAGCACAGATAACAGCAAAGAGAATATAGGGATTTTCTTCTAGATATGAGCATTCAGCTACATGCAAAGGGCAACAAAAGTACTGAAGCAGATACAGAAAAAAGCTGTAACTATAGTTTCTCACCTACCTCCCACTAGTAGTGAGGAATAAGTTTTGGGCAACAGGCAACATACTTGACCTTTTAACAAAGTGAAGTATTGACTGTTTTCCAAAAGCCAGCTTCAGACTTTCAGAAGAGATAATATTTTCAGATACATGAGAAAGATGTTTGGGTTTTTTTGGTACAAAGAGGTTCATGTAAAAAATTTGCAAGCATGCAATAAAAAACCACATAAACAATAACATACTATATAACAACCTTATCTCTTGTGTTTATGACAATCACTTTTTTGTATGTGCGTGGTAGCCTTATATCCGTTGTGATAATCAGGCTGGGCTCACTTTTATCAAGGTCTGCTTTGGTTAATATCATTGTTGCTAGTTTACAGAATGCAACTCTGAATAGCTTAAATATCCATTCTACCTGGTACAATTTTACATACTGTATACATTCTTGGGCAGAACATTTATTTCTGTTGGCTTGCCTACAATGGCAAGAGCTCTTCTTCCCAGGGTCACCACCAATGCTTTTACATTCTGATTGCTTCAGTGGAGTGCCTTGCTACTGGCACAGCTCATTGTGACTTCATGTTTGAGGATGTATGCCCTATTAGGCATGATGAAAAGATATTTCATTATTGCTATGGAAGAGAGTACTCTCAGGTTATCTCTGATTGAAACAAAAAGGTAGTTTTGAAATTACTTATTCCTTTTTTTTCCCATCAGCAGATCTCCCTTTCTGTGTGTTTAAGAGTGTGTGTAAGTTTGTGTACACATTTATCTAATAGTCATCAAATTCCAAGGCATTGTACACTGCTGCTTTCAATGTATAAACATCAAATTGCTCTGGAAAACTGGTGGCTATAGCGATTTTCTTGGAGGTGAGAATTTGAAAGATTAGAAGTACGATTTTCTCCATTTTGAGGCACTTTTCCTAGCATGTCCTAAAACAGGCACAATGCACAATGGCAGTAACAACAACAGAAGTGGAAATTGAATCTAGGTACCTTGTTTGGCAGTACCTTTGCTGTTGAAACATTTGTGACGTGTACTTACATATGTGCATGTGCCATACAGCAAGACTGGGACAGTGCTAATTCTAAGTGGAGGTCTGGTCTGAACTGGTTTACTCCCAGTTTCTGACTGCATTTTATTCTCAGGTCCTGAAAACTTTCCTAACTTAGCTGCTAATCATAAGTTTGCAGTATGTCTATCCTGACACGGAAGGGTCACTCTTGACATTCTCACTGAGTGGGTTTGGGTGCCAGTTTGCTATGCAAATGTTCAAAAGGACTTGCAGTTTGAGATTGGGTGGTGACTATATGTCATGTTTGGTGATTTAAAGAGTTCTTGTCTAGGGTATTTGCATTTGATGGCTGGATCACTCTTAAACTTGTGATATATACATGGGGAGGAGAGATACATTTGAAGTAAAAGGACAGAATTTGTGCCAACTCATATTTTCATTCAAAAATCTTTATCTGTATTCACTGAAGCAATTTTACTAAACTCAGTCAGACCAGGAAACGCAAAGCCAGCAAAGTGGATGAAAAGAAGCTCCAAAGTAGCTCTATAGACATTGTGCTTTCACCTGATAATATGGAGTCAGGCAGTCCAAGCCAAATATCCTCAGCAGTGAGTTGATGACTGCTTGGTGATCATCTGACTTCATAGATAAGAGAGTGTAGTGATAGAATTACCAAGCAATTTTTTAAAACAAACATCAATCAATAAGCACATATTTACAACAACTCTGAAATCATCTAGCCAGCAAACTGGCTGCAAGGAATCCTGACAGCAGATAGGGCAGAAATGAAAATACTGTTGGGCAACACCAAAATGTTGACCACAAGGGTCCCTCCAGTGCAAAATGTTCTGGGATACCAATAAAAATAAATATATCCTTCCAGGGAGCCAACTTAAATATCCCTTGACATAAAGAATTTAGATTAACTATTTTTAAACACTAAAGAAAAAAATTATCACTTGTGCAATGTTGTTACAAGATTTCTCCCACAGCCCTTAGCTCAGGCATATTTTATACCCTGCATTAATACCTAAGCAATCACACAGAGTGGTTTATATTTAATAAGAAAACGTGAATAGAAAATTATAATATGTGCAGAATGAGGGAGGATTGAACTTTTTGGGAGCCATCAGACATTAAAGTTTTCTGTGTCCACAGTGGCTTGCCAGAATTCCTCCTAGCTCCAATGGCAGACAATGAATTAGATTGTGACTCCATGGAGCTGAATTCCTCCAAAGCAAATAGCTGGGATGGATAGCATGCCATGCCCCAACCCCTTGAGTAGCAGTACTTGCTACTCAGAATTTCCTAGCAGTGGTAGACTGATAGGGTTGACTCACACATACTGTATTTTATGGCATAAAGGCATTCAGAGGTTTTAGATAAATCCACGCTCTAGATAAGTGCATTTTGTGTCAGGAAAGGCATGAAGAAAAACAGACATCAATGCAATACAGCACAGTGAAATAGAAGTGTATAGAAATCATGAACGGCAAACAGATATTTCATAGCTGCATATGCTGTATGCCAGTGAGAATTGATGCTTGGAAGAAACTGCTCTCTGCTATGGAGAAGGACAAGACTGATAGAGTGTCAGTGACAGAGAGAAATTCATCTACTGTTACGTGCATCATCTTAGTCAGAAGCTCCATAAGGTGCAACAGTGTCTCCTAATGCCCTGCAGGTGAGTGGCAAAAGCTTGAGGGAAGGCTGCCACCACTGAAGCAGTCTCTGCAGAGAATGGAGGTCTTCTCAGAGTTTGATGAAAACTTTGTTTGTCTAGTGGAAGCACTTGTAAGAGATGATGGAATTCAACTGCCTTGCTGGCAAGGGTGCAATCTACTGACTGTCATCTGAATGTCTCTTGTGCTGCAGAAATAGAATTGAGCTGCAACAGGAAGCACTGAGGCATTGAAATCTTGATCTCAGAGCATCGGCAAGGTCACACATAGCATGCTGCCACCCATGAGACCAGCTCTCCTCTTTCTGCTCTGTATACAACATGCCTGAATGTCAGATGTCATGCATATCCTCCTTTTTTTCTGGGAACTCAGAAGAGTTTGTCAGCAACATAGAGGACAGACGCAGGTCTTCCACTGAAGAAGTTCATTGTCTTCTTCAAAAAAAATATTCAAAACAATTTCATTTTCTTTAGTGCCATTGTTTTCTGTGTAGCTGTAGTGTTTGACAGTAATTCTCGGGGAGTGGAATGCTGATTACTTGCAATGAGGAACCAGTGAGAAAAGCAATAAACAATCAGGGATTAAATTTCTCTTTATGGCTAGTGACTGACTACACTAATTTGGGAACATTTTTTTGCATGTCCAAAGATTAACCAGGTACCAGTCAGACTCTGACATCAATGTCAGGAACAGCTGCTCCTTCGTATTTTAGCTGTGCAAGTCATGCCACAAAGAAGTGACAAAGATGTTGCCTTGTGCTGGTATCTGCTAAAGACGTGCAGTCTGCTGTCAGCCGGGCATGCATTCATGCTCTCCATCGATCTTTTTTGATATCTAGACTGGATCAATAAGCTGAAGTTCAAGTAGAAGTTTCTGGTCCTCCAAGATTTTTTGGTGGCCAAGCACTGAAGGTTGGTTGTCTCCAAAAGCAGCATGAGGTAAGAAAGCAAATCTGAGATGACTGGATACCAAGAAAGGCATCAATATAAATGTTCTGTCATAGTAGGAGAGTCAGCTCACTGCCTTAAGGCTGATCCAAGCTTCCTGGAATGAATGCAAAGGTGCCCATGCATTTAGTGAGGGTTATATGGGGAAGTTGGAGACAAAGGAAGCACTAATTAGGACACGGATATGAGATAAATGCTGGAGGCTTCAGAGTGAATGGAAGGGAACAATGACTTCTATAAAGTGCTAGTGAGGTAAACACAGGGGATAACAGATGGGCTGGATTTTGTTCTCCAAGCCTGTGCAGCTCCATCCAACTCCCACATACACACAGGAGGTGGGGGGTGGGGGAAGTACAGATCCTGAGGATGACAAGGATATACATGCATACATGAAGAGCACACATGTTGCATGGGCCTGTCATGATAAGCAGATAAAGGCTGCTGGGAGGAGTGGGAAAGAGTGGTCTGCTGCTGCATGGCTTCTTGCTACCCTCAGCAGATGTGCACAGGTCCTACCACATGGCCAAGCAGTCTGGGTCAGTTCTCTGTACACAACTGTTGGGAACTCCTTGCTATTTTCCATTTGCCAAGTTCCAGGACAAGCCACTGGGGCAGGGTGCTTTGGGCACTGCTTTTGTATTTATTGACATCTCTTATTCTAAGACTTGGTCTGGCACCTGTTTGTGTGCCATCCCTGGACCCAGCAAGTAGACAGGCATGAGAAATAAAGCAGTGCCCAAAAATAGACATGCTTTGACGCACCTCAAGTACTGTTTGGGCCCCTCACTGCAAGAAAGACATTGAGGCCCTGGAGTGGGTTCAAAGAAGGGCAGCAAAGCTGGTGAGGGGTCTGGAGCACAGGGCTTATGAGGAGCGGCTGAAGGAGCTGGGGTTGTTCAGTTTGGAGGAGAGGAAGATCAGGGGAGACCTTATTGCACTCTATAACTACCTGAAGGGAAGATGTAGTGAGCTAGGGGTTGGCCTCTTCTCTCATGTAACTGGTGATAGGACTGGAGGGAATGGCTTCAAGCTGCGCCATGGGAGATTTAGATTAGGAAATACTGCTTTTCTGAAAAAGTGGTCAGGCGTTGGAATGGGCTGCACAGGGAGGTGGTGGAATCACCGACCCTGAAGGTGTTCAAGGAACATTTGGATTTTGTGTTGAGGGATATGGTTTAGTGAGAACTATTGGTGATAGGCAGATGGTTGGACTGGATGATCTTTTAGGTCTTTTCCAACCTTGGTGATTCTATGATTTTGTGATTCTGTTTTGGTTTGGTTTTGTGTGTGTGTGTCTTAATATCATTCTAACATAGTCCCAATTTTTACTTACACATTTTGCAACAAGTCTGCTGAAATAACAGAATTTCATTCATTACTGTATCTCTGGGAAGATGTTTAAAGGTTGGATATTCAGTTGATCTTGCCTTACCATTCACTTAGGGTGCAGCTGATTTTCAATAGCTGTAAGCACAGTTCAGATCTCTGCTATGCTAACCCAAACACTTGCGAAGTCTGGGCTATTTGTGCAAAAAATCTCACTCAGGGCAGTCTGAATGGAGGGAATCACATAGCTCCAAATCTTGCACTGCTATAAATTTGAAAATGTGGTGTCTGTCAGTGCAGCAGCCTCCTATTTTTGAAACATCAAATAACAGAACATGAGAGTGAAACCCGGGTTTAGGCTATATTACATCTAATCAGCATCAGTTTCAGTGAGGAAAACATCAAGAAACATGTGAAATTGAGATAATATAATATAAAGAATGTACTGAAGTCTGCAGTGTAGCTTTGGGCCAAGTTTCCATTGAAGATTCATGCCATAGGTGTTGAAATCTACAGGTGTCGTTCTGGCAATGGATCTCATCTGCCCTGACATGGATCACACTGCATCATAGGATATTAGAGAGTTTGGCTCAAGCTTATGGTCAGTTTTCAGCCAGCTACCATTTTCATAGCTGGAGTAGGATTTTATACATCTTTGTTGAGAAGGAGAGCTTCGCGCTAGCTGCCAGGCTACCAGAAAAGCTCCTTAATTGCTCTCCACAGAATCTGCTGACTAGAGAGAGCCCTTGTTATCTTTAAGCAGTCGTGTTTGTATTGAAGGATCAAAATCACACCACACACAAAAAAACAAAACCAGCTCCTCTCCCCTTTCCCTCATGATGTTTCCAATTATCCTGGATTGTTGTCTGTCTCATTGATAGTAGGTCATCCAAAAGCTAGGACATATGGAAATAGCCTGTTAGCTTCTTCCCTGGAGTGTCTCAAGGAATTTAGATGCCTCACATAAGGACTGAACAACAGATCATGCCAAGGGCTCACTGCACACAGAGCCGGGAAATGCTACTCCTTTCATTCTTTTGGCCTTCTCCTCTGGCTGTCGGAAACGGGCAACAGACCAGGGGGAGGACAACGAGTGCCACTCCCAAAGAGAGGAGGCAGACTGGTGATTCTGTGCGTGCTTCACTGGAGAGCACAGTTTCCACTTCAAAGCCAGCAAGGAGGGTGGCATATTGCTTCCGGATGAGGGAGAAGAGCTGTGACTTGCACAGACAGCTCAAGTCTCCCATGTCTCTGGCTTGTAATATGTCAGAAATCAGCTGAAAGTCATGGATATAAAGAATTGCATCCTAGCACATATTGAAGTCTCCGTGGTTGCACCAATCCAAAAAAGCCCTGGGACTTTCCCCAGTAGCACACAGTGTGAGAGTGGTTTATCACAGATTAGAATCAGATCTCTCCTCCTAACCATAAAGCTTCACCACATCCTCTTATTTGCCACTGTTTGGCTGTGAATTGACAGGCACTGAAAGGAAATAGTGAAAAGAGATGTGGTTATGCCACACCTGGCAAATGTCTGCAGAGGCAGAGTGAGTGCTGTGTGTACTTATAAATGTATTTGAATGTGTCATGATCCTCTTTGCGTTCATGTGCGAAAAGTCACGTGGCTCTTTGCTGCACGCATCACTGTGTGTGTTTTAATGATATGCCACTGTAAATAAAACACTACTCCAGTGCTTGTAAAAACCCAGAAGTCTTTCAAAACAAGCAAATTACTCCAACTTGTAATTTTGTCAAAAACACTGTAAAAATAGCTTCATATTCCAAGGAGGAAAAGGTGATGGAGATTTATACTTTCCCTTGAACACACAGATTTATAACAGTGTGTAATGTGCGTTCATTTCATCCATATTTATAACTGCACTGATGCAGAGTCTGGTATCCATTACTTTAATCTATGTAACTTGATCATCAGAAATTTAAACCATAATTTTTAACACATATCACCAAGAATTTCAGTTTGATTCAAAAAAGAAGAGCATATAAAAGTCCCAGCTGCAATTAGTTATTAAAACCGAACTTCTTTGCTTAAATACACGTGTTTGTTCACATAGACTCTTCCATTCTGGCTTGCACTCTGCATTTGACTTCAGATTAATCTTACAACAATCCACTACAAAATACCTTGAGGGTCAAAGGGAAAAAATAATACAGTTAAGGATCATATTTGGGAGAATTTCTGTAAATAAATCTTTTACATTTTGGCAAAGTGATATCAGAAATTGAAGAGTCACTGACAGCAGTAGCCTCTAGTCGCTTAGAGAGAAGTGGAAAAAAAAATTCCAGGCCAAGATCAAAGGCTCCAATTGACAGACAGCAGAAATTAAACCCAGATACCGTTTCATAAACATGGAGCGATTGACGTTCTCCACATGGTTATTGTCCAGCACTGGAAAATAAAACATCTGTACTCCTCAAAGTCCTGAATGGATGACCCAGAATTGAAATTATTCAGTTGTCTGATGTTAAGAAAGTGTTCCACTGGTTTTCTTCTTTCATTTTTCTTTCATTCATTCAGTAGCATGAAAAGGTGAAACATATGGATTGTTAGAAAGTAGTCAGTTTAAATGAATATCAGTTCATTTTATAACAAAAAGCAATCTTCATTTTTTCTCAGCTTTAGGACTATATTTTGTTACTCATGCTGGAGGTAAAAGTCAGTAATTCTACAAATTTCAATGGATTTAGTTTTATCATAACCAAGGCTGCACTCTCTCTTAAAACTGATCCTCCCTATGAAACTGTCTAAATACATGAATCTCTAAGTATATATGCTTCATGCTTTCTAAGAGATGTAAATGGCATTTATCAGAATAATTTTTCCTTCTGCTTTCTCCTTGCTCTCCTCCATTCAATCCTATTAACTCACACAAACAAAAACAATGAAAATAAGGAGAGTATGTGGGTAAAATAATGCAGCAAGGTGATTTTTCATTAAAAGCTACAAAAATATGAAATTGATCACTGAAAAAGACAGATCATTTGACATTTGGAAAGTATTTTTGATTGAAAACTTTGATTAGTTCTGTCTTACTGTCGGAAGCCATCATACAATTGAGTTATCACTTGAATAAAGTCTACATGATGTGCCTGCTGAGCAGGCTGTTAAACGATTTTCTGAAGGTACAAAGGAGAAACACCGAAGACTTAGAATGTGTGACATGAGGACTTCCAAAAGAAAGGATAGTACTGTGATTTAAAATAGTAATTTTGTTTGAATAATATCACTGCTTTCATTACAGTAACTTCTATGCTTAATGTGGTGTTGATAAATAGTTTAGTAATTGGAAGTGCAGGGAATTTTTTTATTTTAGAATTTGTTGAATTTTCTTGCTGTAAGAAAAACATCTTGTCCACCGGTGTGTTCAAGAGCCACAGTAGTCCTGTGGCATGAGGATTAAACTCAACTGGGATCTTTGCAGGGTATACTGAATATTAGAAGACACAGAAAAATCAGGCCTTCTCTGTTTAATTTCAATGTGTTTCCACTCCAGTTCTTTAAATGTATTGACTGGCTGGAATCAGAGCTAGTGGTGCCTCAAGTTCTCTGCTGAAGTCGTGTTCTGTTTCAGATTTGTCTTCAACTGCAATGCAGTTGCTCTACTTAGCTGCAGATGGAATAAAACAGCAGCAGGGAGGATAGAGACTTGACTGCTCACTAAGAAGTGTGGGAGGTATGCTGGACCTCTAAAGAGTTCCCATTTGGTGTTTGCTTTGGATGAGTTCCAAGAAATTCAGTTACTCGCCAGAAATCTATCTAAATCTTGAACTCAACAGCATTTAGCAGAACATCTCAAAACCACAGCATCACCAATTACTTTCCTCCTTTGTTTCTCCTGGAAAGATTGTGAGAACAGTCTCAATTCCAGAGCTAGGAGAGCTGTTTCAACAACAATAAGAAAAAGGAACCCACATTGCAGGGCTGTACCACGAATATTAGGGTTTTCTTTGCTTCCTGGATCTTCCACTTTCCAGCAGTATAGCTTCTAAAAAGCCCCAAATGCTTTCTATCTTAAGCTACCTCCTGTTGTACCCTACTGCTATAGTATTGTAGCAGCCCACACAGATTAGATTTAGCAGATGAACAAAGAAATCACTTGCACATTTCAGTACCTACAGAGACTTTGCTTTAGATGTTCTAGGAGTGGGCAGAGGTCCACAGATTCATTATGCTCTGAGCCAATTCAGTCCTCCCTAGCCAATACACTTCAAGAGTTGTTACCATAACAGCTCATGTTGTCCATGTTGAACAATTCCTTGCTCTGAAAATATGTAATGTGATAGCATCACACCTCCATTGCACTGCATTTGCTGAAGAAGCCACTCACTGCATTATCCACACCTACATAGTAAAGTTAAGATACAGCTGCTGGGTTTTTAAAGACATCTAAATTTTTCTGCTGGTGAGAGGAACAGCAATTTTCTGTCAGTCATCATGTTTCCCACAGCTGCCATCACACCACTTGAAAACAGACCCCAGGTGACCTGAATCCCAGATCCCCTCAGCCCAGGCAATATGTGAGTTGCCATATGTCGCTATGGGTAATAGCTGACACTGAACAGGTGTATGTCATCACAGTAGACCATCTGGAGGGCAGAAGATATTAAATAAAAAAAAAAAGAAGAAGAAAAAGAAAGAAAGAAAGAAAAGAAAGAAAGGTATATTCCCAGTTTTCAAAGCTTTTGGATGACTTTTTCAAGTAAATCCAAGCACCTAATAGTTGTCTTTTTGTTGTGTTTTTTTTTTCTTCTTTTTCCTCTTTCATGAAAATACTTTTCAAAGACATTACCTAAAATGAAACACAGCATTTCATATGTTTTTACTTAATTTGGCTCTCTTTTTGTTTATTAATAGGTTACCTTAAATTTGATGAAAACTCCCTAATAATGGTACCATAACAATGGTGCTGAAAACTGCAAACAAGATTGGAATAGGGTTTCATTGCTTTAAACTCGTTCTACTACCCTTAACAGTGGACTGAATCTGAAACTAATACATGACTTAGTGACAATCGTGTT
This sequence comes from Lagopus leucura, assembly GCF_019238085.1. NCBI lineage: Eukaryota > Metazoa > Chordata > Aves > Galliformes > Phasianidae > Lagopus > Lagopus leucura. The sequence continues at coordinate 10,341,799 of NW_024962261.1, forward strand.
GAAGAGAAGTTCTGAAACATCACCCACCACAAATACATAACTTTATTAAGCAAAAATAGTCTGAGAAAATTGTAAAAAATTTCCCAATCATACTACTTCACTGTCTAAGGAGAAGCAAAGCAATTGGCATCTATTCTGTAGTAACAAGAAAATACTGCATTTTGAAAGGCTTCTAAACAAAATTTGAATATGCACTGTCAAAATTATATCAGGTTGGATTTTGCTTTTTTTTTTTTTTCTGTTAAAGGCAGCAATCTAACATCAAGGGAGGTGAGAATCTCAATAGAACAAGCCCTTTGTAAGATCTGCAACGTGAAGCAGAACATAAGTCCTCTTTCAGTTCAGTGTACAATATAAAAAGAAAACTGGTGGCGACAAGCCTTGATTTGTCTGCAGAATACTAAATCTGAAATGTGAAGAAGTCCCATTTAGAACTCATTGCTACTAGCATCTAAGGATGTCTTCCAAATCTACAATACCTCCAAAGCCTGCATTGTTCAGATTTAGTATTCTGCCTGAGGCTGTACTATAAAATTTGGATATATCCAGAAACTTCTCCAAAAATGCTTTCTAATCCAAGTTTTATTTAGACTCCACATGCAATAGAACTTTGGTTATTAAAAATAAATCAGTTTTACAATTAAAAGCTGGATGTCACTATTTACATATGTTTTTAAACTTCAGGGTCACTGGCACATTTTTACTAATTTGGAGTAATCCACTTGTCAGTGTTTTGTTCCTTTTTTGTCATTTGTTTGTTTTTACAGCTCTTCAGGAAATAAAACTAACCAAATCAGCTAACTGACTTTAAAACCTATTTCATTCTCATTTGTGTTAGTTGTTTTTTGTTGTTGTTGTTGTTTATTTGGTACAGGCTCCTTTTTTTTTCTTTTTTTCTTTTTTGACAATTTACAGTGTCAATTTATTTTGCATTCTGATCACTAGACTTCAGTTAATTCTTGATCCAAGGGTTGCAAGATCCAGCAATAGCTATTCTACTGCCTTTACTGCACTTTTTTTGCTCCTTTAGAGATTAATAAATCAATACGATTTTCCAAATTAATATTTAATGTTTGTGAAATGATAATAATTTCTAATATTTAATGTAGCTTTTTGTTTTAAACAAAAGAGAGTGCAATACCTTTGATTGTCAGAATGAAGAAATTTCACTCTTGTTCTTATTACCATGGTTTCCAAACGAATGAGATGAAGTGTGGCTTCAGATCTTATGAGCAAAACAATGAATTCCTGGTGTAACTCCATTGAATTTAACAGAGTTTACATCAGGGAGTAATTTTGCCCAGCAGGATTAGACGACTCATTTACATAAAATTGGTACTGTACATCATGTGTCAAGTTGATGAATTTGCTGAGAGATTGACTTTATAACAGTGGGTTTGCATCACACGTTATAATTATTTGTATCATCCTCAGCTTCTTATTGTGATGTGCTTTACACATCCCAAAGGATTCTGATAAAGGACATGCAATGCAACAACATGACACTAAAACATGCGGCAGCTGGAAAAACAACACATAGACTTTCTCTTTGGAGACTGCAAATATATTTGGAAGTATTATTTTTACAAAAGGGAGGAAATTAGGTGGAGTGAATGGCTTGATTGAAAAACACATTTAATCTCTTTTCTCGTGGTTTTTGTTCACCATTTTTTATTTACTTTAGATTAATTCAACATTTGGCAGTAGCACAGAGCACCTTGAACCCTATGACAAGTAGTACAGAACCTTAAAAACGATTAAGCATTATTATTTTCACAAGAGGCTGTCCTATCTGGTTTTACTGCAGATACAAAGATTGTTCAGAAAGGCAAACAAACAAGAGACATAAGACTAATCTGAATGTGGAAAGCAAAGAAATGTAAATACGGTGCTATCTAAAGTGAGAAAATACTTGCAGAGAACACCAGGTATGTTCTCTTGTATCCGTAGCAAAATCTCAGAAGACAATGAATGGTACGTAAAGGAAATCTGGTGAGAATAAATAGATCCATTGCAAACCTGTCCCGTTTGGTCTTCCTGTGTTTCAAGAGAGGTCTTTACACAGCTTTAGTAGGAGCTTTATGAAAAAAAAGTCTGCAGCCCTGTGGACAGGTGGCAAGAGACTGCACAGATAGAAAGAAGGAAGCAAAAAAGAAATCCAACAGATTTGTAGGTGGAGAAAGGAGGGCTATAGCTTGTCTCACAGCAATTTTCAAAGGGGATACAAAGGTTTCAAAGTCTCCACCAATATGAATTCCTAGGTTTCAAGCCCTTTTTTTCCTAGATGATCTCAGAAACAGCATAGTTCGAGCTCTTTCTTTGTCCAGAACATAGTAGTATCATTTCATACACATAGCTCTGCTCAAAAGGGCTCAAGTTTCATTATAAATCTGCAGGGTCATTTGGTCCTGAACTCTCCTGGGAGAACTCAGTATCTGAGCAGCCATCTCAGGTACTGCAATAGAGAGCCTTGTTTCTTGTATTACAGTTGTGCAGTGGAAATTGTTCCTCTATTTTTTTAGACACCACTTCAGCCAACAAGGATCCTCCCAAGAATATCTCCTACTGCGGAAATCCCTAAGGCTCTCAGGGGGACCACCATCTTGGTATAAAGGCTACACAGACATCCATCAGCTCCCAGGGCTGTCATATTGTCCCATATCCTGGGACGATAGAACATATAGCTTTCAGATTCCTGCTATCCTGCCTAGAATCTGCAAGTCCTACACAGTGCTTCTAGATCTGGGCAAATCAGGGAGAAAGAAATAATTTGTCTTTTTCTTCTTCTCACGTGGCTATTTATAACACACGGAGCTTCCTGGAAACACTTGAATAGCTTACTTTATGCTAACTTGGGATGTTCTCCTTGCTGTTTTTCTTGTTCCAGACCAAAATAAGTAAATACACGTACGCACACATATATATTAGGACAACAGATTTTCCATCCAGCCTGTTTTCAATGTAACCTTCAAAATCATCGGGCAAGAGGGTAGTGATCTGAGGAATAATTCCTGTGAGTTCTAAGCATAATCCTCAATATCAGGACTACAATTCTAGCAACACCTCTGCCAAAAAAAAAAAAAAAATCCACTATCCTGCAGCTATCTCATGCTTGCTCTACGGTTCTTTGTAGCTATTCAAAACAAGAAGGCTCTGATGCGCTGTATTACAGAATATTTACAAAAATGGACTATAGATACTGCAAAGTGAATGCTTTCTTTTGCAAAATACCTCAAAGTGATCATAGCATGTCAAGAGTCATGCTAAGACAGCTGCAGTTACAATGCCCAAAGGGAAGTGAATTTGGACATGGTGCTGTTAAGACTGCAGCAAACAGTTCAAGGAGGGTGCCTAGATAATTCATAAGTCCTTATTTTGGGATCTGACTTCTTTGATTGTCTCTAAATCCAGAAGAGAACAAGAGCTGCCTAAAGACAAGTGTATTTTTTTTATCTGTATATGCTACATTGCCTCATATCTAATCAATATATGGAAGGCAACTTCAGATGTACTGCAAAATAAATGTGCTTTAGCTGAAAGAATAATGGTAGATGAGCTCAATAAATCTTCAGCATGGGAATGGCCTTTCATGAAGGCAGAATAAACATGTAAATAGAACCAAAACAAATACAAAAAGGAGCAATCACAGACAGTGTTACCAAAAGTCACAGAGAGGCTTCTGGAAAGAAGTTGCATGTACAGTGTTATATTTTATTTTACATGTTAGATAAAAAGGAAGGTATGCATTCACCATCATGAACACCTCAAGATGCTACTGAGGTTACCAAGTTCCATGTAAACACACTCAATGGCAGAGGGATCAATTTGTCAGAGTAACCAAGAATTAAGCATCCTAATGTCAAAAATACAGCTCCAGATTATTTGAATGTTACCCGAATTGCTAATCCTGAAGAAATTAAACTGACAGACTTTAATACAGTGAACAGCCTCATTCATCTGAACTTGTTTGACTCACAGGCCTTAAGAAGTCCCTTTCTATTATCTCAAGTGAGCTTGGGCATGGAGTGCCAGTGCTATCTGCCAGAAGTCTCCTTTGATCTGCGAGGGTCCAAGAAAACCCAAATGCACCAATACCTTTTTCTGGTAACCGAGCTGCAGGGTAGGCAAACACATGGCTCTCCTGAAGACATCTGAAGCGGAGGGTGGTGGATACATTACAACCTGGGATAGCTTTTCAACCTGTGGTGATGACTGCAGATGATGTTTTGAAGTTGGAATGCTATAGAAATGTTGGTGGTCTGCAGTAAGTACCAACTCAAACTGAACTGGAGTTGATTCATTATACTGTGTATTCTACACAGCAAACAACTACTTGTATTCAGCATTCATTATGTTTACAGTAACAAGATCATTGTGTGGTAAAATGCATGAAATGATATATGTTGAAAGTGTGCTTCTCCCTCCTTTCTCACTTGCCCTATGTTAACCTTGAGTCTTTGAGGACTTTGCCAGTCTGTAATAAGTCTGATTTCCTTTTTGTTTTGTTTAATCAAGCTCTGGAAAGACTGAAATCAATCTTAGGCAACAACTGTGAAACCTTTTAAAATGGCATCTATCCAGCTGGAAAACTGGGTAAGAAGTATAGTCTAACTAGCAGTCAGAATCACAGAATCACAGCATGGTGAAGATGAAGGCATTTCTGGACTTTGTCTAGCCAATCCACTATTCCAAGCAGTGTCAATAAAGACAGATTTCTCAGAACCTTCTTCAGTCTGGTTTTGAATATCTCCAAGGAAGAGGTCTCCATATGCCTTCTGGTCAATCTGTTCCAGTGTTCTGCTACTCTCTCTGTAATAAAGCATATATATATTCAATTTAAAATTAATGGAATTCCTTGTGTTTCAATTGGTGTGCATTGCCTCTTGTCCTTTCATAATGTGCCACAACAAGAGTCTGGCTCTGTCTTCTTAACAACTCCTAGTTAGTTATATATGCACATTGATGAAATCCCCATGAAGCTTTTCTTCTTTGGGGTGAACGTTACCAGTTCTCCTAGCCTCTTCCCACAGAAGAGGTGCTCCACTCTTATCATCTTCATTACTTTTTGCTGGACTCTCTTCAGTATTTGCATATGTCTGTTGTCCTGTGGAGTACAGCTCTGGATGCAGCACTTCAGATGTCTCTTCCTGGGGCTAAGTAGAGGGGAACAATCATCTGCTTTTAGAATCTGTCAGTGTCCTCCCAAAGCAACCCAGAATCTCAGTGACGTTGTTTGTCACAAAACTACATTACTGACCCACTAGGACCTCCAGATCCTTCTCTGGTGGTTGGCCTGTGGCATATAAGGATGTTATTTTTGTCCAGGTGCAGGACTTCATTCTTCCCTTTGTTGAACATAATGAAATCTCTTTTAGTCCATTTCTCCAGCCTGTAAAGTTTTCTCTGAATGGCAGCACAACTTTCTGATGTGTCATCTACTCCTCCTATTTTTATATGATCAGCTGACTTGATGAAAGTGCTCTCTGCTCCATCATCCAGGTCATTAATGAAGATAATATACAGTAATTTTCCCAGGATACACCTATGGGGTGCACAACTTGTGGCTGGCCTCCAGCTGCATTTCATGGCATTGATCACAGACCTCTCAATCTAGCTGCTCAGCCAGGGTTCAATCCACCTTATGGTCTACTTATCTACCTAGCACTTCATCAGTTTCTCTATGATGATGTTAATGGAGGCAACTTCAGAAGCCTTATAAAAATTAAGATTAACAACCTCTGCCACTCTGACCTCATCTGCTGAGCCACTGATATCACCACACAGTGATCAGGCATAATTTCCCCTTCGTGTATCTTTGCTACCCACTCCCAATGCTCTTCTTGTCCTTAATATGTTTGGAAACAATTTAGAAGAAGATTTGCTCCATTGCCTTTCCACTGATTGAACTGAGATGGACTAGCCTGCCATTTCCAAGGTCTTCCTTCTTGTTCTTGGAGGCAAGAGTAACATTCAAATTCCTGCAGTCCTCAGGAACCTCTCCTGATCTGCATGTCCCATCCAAGATAATCTTGAGTGGCCTCATGATGACATTGATCAACTCGTTCTTCATCTGCGTGTCCATCAGATTCTACGGACTTGTGCACGTTCAATATGTCTAAACATTTTCCAAACTGATCTTTTTCTCTTGTGAATAAGAGTTCATTGCTGCAGAGTTTCTCACCATAAAAGTCAGGTAAAATGGTTAATGTGAGCTTTCTTCAGCGAAGACATTGCAGGAGAAAAAATCGAGTAGGTGTATTTGTTTTTCAATATGAATACAAAGACATCCCTCAAGGTCTTGCATTAAGACACTTGCCCAGTAATTTAAGGTTCTCTCTAATTTAAAAGGAACAAAATAGCAAGAAGGCTGCTGTGAGTATGTGTTATGGTCACAATTTCAGTATAACTAGGATCAAAAAGCAGCTCTCCAAAACCGTAATGTTTATATAAAGAATTTAACAGGCTTCGATAGATAACAAATAACAGGCAAAACTCCTGAAAATCAGCATAACGGTGGAGCATTCCACCTATGATCCAAGGAACCTAATGCTAAATCCTTTTTATTAGTCACATTTTTCAAGTTTGACACTGTAAATCAACATCAAGCAAATACGGCATGAAGTAACCTGCTAAACATTAAATATCTAAACTATAAATTAAAAAGGAATAAAATAATTAGTAATTTCATGATTATGAAATCTATGTGCTAAGATGCATGACTGAAGCATGAGTTTATGTGCACTGTACATATCAGTGATGGAGTTTAGTATTGTTGCATTAACCTTGATAATGCTGATCTAGGCTAATGTTCGGTAAGATTTTTACTTGTGGATTCTTTTGAAAAAGGTTTTCCTGACTTCACTATAATTCTGATCCTGCTTCAGAGAGAAGTATGTCACAATTTCAACAGTTGTTAGCCACTAAAAGAAGAAAGAAGTATTCATCCAGCATTTTTTTTCTTTAAAAGCTGTCACAAAGTGTTAATGTGATAAAATCTGGTGTTGTGGACATTATAACGAGAAATAATTTACCAGTTATGATTTGCCGGAGCGCTTCAGCAAGTGCTGAAGCACTTGTGAATTGTTGTGCATACCCCAGAGTGTCCAAAAGAGTTGGACATGGCTAATGCGTTGTAACAGTAGTATTGTGTTATGCACTCAGTAACTGTGCAGTGAAAGCAACAATTGCTGTGTCATCAGAAACACCCTTGATAGAACGTCCTAGATAGGTTACTTGTTACGTTGATTTATTGATGAAAACTGTTGTTTTTGCAATTATAATGGAGCAGTTTCCAGGCTCAGGAATCTCACTAGGCTTATTGATCCTGAGGTGTAGAGAGCTGTTGGCACAAGCAACTAACTTGAATGTCTGAGCTCCAGAAAAGACTTCAGCAGTTATCTTTGCTCTGTCAAAATCCAAATGAGCCCACTGTCAAGCTTTTGGGGATGAACCAACTTAGGTTTCCAAAGTCACAGCAACAACACTTTAGATGCTGTTAGCATCATGCTTGCTGGACTAAGAAGCTGCTTCCTGTTCAAGCAAGAGAGTAGACCCAGGCCAGGGTAGGTACAGGATAAGAAACCAGGGATCCTGGGTAATATTTCATTCCCACTTGTAATGTTCTATGCTGCTTCAGCTGCTTGCGTGGAATTTCTTCAATTATTTTCAACAATAATTTTTGGTTTCTTTCATAATCTATATCACTGTGAATGTCAGACCTTTTACTAAAGTTCTGCTCAGTTTGAATCCCTCCTGTCACGCTTTCATTTGCAAGACTTCTCAGTGTCTTTGTCTGTCCCAACACCACAACTAGCATTCTGCATGACAGAATAAGCTATGTACCATTATTTTTCTGAAGTTGTTGCTGATGGGTATTCTCTCATAGCAATCCTGATTGTGGATAGAGCCTACTGTGATACAGCTATGTCCTGGAATCTATGTGTTAACAAAATTGGATATTCTTTTCTGTTAGCTCAGTTCTCTGAAGACGTTTCTGAGACAGACACTGATGGGGTAAGCTCATTTGGCGGGCTGAATGCATCTGCTGAAGCAAGAATGCCAAGCAAGAAGAAAAGAGTTCAGCTGTTCAGGATGAGGAGAAAATGTTGGAGCAGATAAATGATGAGATGGCATCTGTATGGAAGCAGCTGAAGATGGGAGAACCCAAGAGGATAATTAATGTGCTGAAACAGGAGCCAGATGTCAATAGAGTCAGCTTCCCTGGTCATTTGAATGCTGATTCTGTAGTCTGTGTTGATGGGGAAGACTTGTCAGGCAGCCTGTTTGTGAAGTTCAGTGTTGCCCATCTTAATCGCTTGTTAGGGGTACTTGACACTTACCACTGCAGGTACTGTCAGCTGAAGAAAAAATAAAATTTGAGAATGGGTTGGAATGAGCCAAAGTTCCTTTTTTTTTTTTTTTTTTCATGGAGAGTCCTATTGCTGAACAGTATCCTACCTGAAGTGAAACGATCTGCCAAAAACATCTAGATCCCCTGCCTTGAAGTGAATGTGCACAGCTGGAGCTCTGCATGAGTGTCTGGGGCTCTGCTCCACCCCAGCAGCCCACGGAGCAAGGCAGGCTGTTATCAGGGCTTATGCTGGGCCTGCTCAGTGCCATGTGAAGCAAGTGGACTCAATTCTGGTGAAAGGAACAAGAGTGCATGTGATTATTTACTCACACATGTTCTGGGCCAGGCAAAATCAGAGATCACCTGAAAACATCTGAGCCCACCTTCTATGTTCTCCAATTGCAAATCAACCCCCAGATCACCAGAAAGCTGGTCTGAAGAAAGACAAGGTGTTTGCTCTTTGTGCCACTCATGACCTGTGTCCTGTTCATACAGGGTGGCAGCAACTCCTACTCTGCTGCCTCCTGCCCTACTGCTGCCTGCACAACCCCATGGGATACAAGTCCTCTGCCATTTTCCACACACCTTTTCTGTACTCCTGCCAGGGTGAAGAGAAACTGGTTCAGCCTCTGTCAGAAACCAACAGAATAGCAAGCAGATCTGAAGCTCCCATTTCCATGAAGTCATGATCAAAATAAGTAACTCCCTGCTAAGCTCTAGACATCAAAGTGAAGGAAGCTTTGACAGGCAAGATGCTACACATACTGTTTCTATTTTAGAAAGCTCTTAAGGACACTGAGAAAGCTGCTTGTTTGCCATTCCTGTACCATCCTTGTTTTTAGCTAACATCGTCTGCAATTATTAAGTATCATACCATCAATAAATAAGGTGCCACCCAACACCCCTGGTAAGACAGAACAGATATAAGGGACTGCAGCTCCAGTCTCTGTGCCTCACTCCACCACTTGTAAGACAAGCACAAAAGGCAAAGTCGTAACTTTTGCACCTATAGGGCGTTGATTAGGTTTGCAATAATAAGTAGTTATGCATGCATTAAAGGAGGAGGGACTAATGGTTCAGGACAGGTGTTTTTTTAAAGGCTTAAAATCAAACAGGAAGTGCTATTGTTAGCTTCTGTCCTACGCAGTGTGTTTCTTTACATGCCTTTACCCCTCTTCCCTTTGTAGGGCATGCCTCTTCCATGCATTTTGCCGCTGGCTCTGAAAATTGAATCTCCAAGAGCCAAAATGCTTAATCATTTAAATGGGACTTACCACTTCCTTCAGAAGGACTGGGGAACAAGCACTTATTTCAAAACCACTGTTATGAATTTAGACCAGAAAAGATCCTAGTTTAATATGAATTTGCTGGTAGTAGTAACATCAGAAATGTCTAACAAGATAGTTTTTATGACTCACAGTCTCAGTGGATGTAAATCAAAATAGCTCCATAGAAGTTGATAAAGCTTTTTTACATCTGCTGAAGTTCTGACCACACAAGTTAGCAGCTATTTGCCATTTTGCACTGATGTTCACTTTAGCTTTGTTTTGTATCAAGAATATACATACTTGCTGCTTCTTGCCACTACTATTTGAGTAATATTTATTTACTTCAAATCTTCAATTTTATTACGATGCTTTCTGTGCACCATTGCTGTACATGGAAAAAATACCCCACTTGATCATCCTCAAGGACCAAAACAATCCTTTTCCTCTTGCAATGTGGCAGTGTGAAAAAGACTTAGAGCTGCCCACACTGATCCTTCATTTGGACAATCACATTCCCAAGCTGCTCAGTTTGCTCTGAGGAGAGCTGGAACAGTACATGTAGCACGATAGTTTTTGAAGGTGATGTCCATATGAGAGAAGACAGTCAGCTAACAGGGAAAGAAAAGTTATCCTGACTGAGCTTCAGGATGGTATCTGGGAAAATTGTTCTAACACTATCTGAGTGCCACAATGGGCAGCAGGACCTGCATGGTACATGGTGCTTCTGGTCCTTTCAATGTGTCATGGAAGTGTGCCCACCATGCTTGTGCAAAGACCAAGAAGATGACAGTTTTCTGGTGTCCCACCTTCCATAACAGCCTAGACTGTAGCAGTACAGCTCATACAACAGAGCTTGCTGGAAAATAGGCAAGAATCTCAGCCAGCCTTAAGTGGCAATGCTTTGACTTTTGGAAAGCTGAGGAGGATTTATATCCTTCAAGAACTGGAGCCATCAGTTAGATACTTCTGTGGTAGCAGACAGTAACTCCCAACTGAGGTATGCCTCAAGTACTTCTGCCCAAGTCAGGCAAAGAAGCATGCCTTTTCTGGCTGGCTTGTTCAATCAAAGAGTACTTGGGAAGATGGAGATCTCCCCACTTCACTGTAGAACCAGTTGGGATGCATTAGAACACAGCTGGGATGCATGCAGCCAACCCAAGACAAGTGAGCTGTAGACCTAAATTATCTTTGCAAAGACTTTGAAAGAATCAGAAGAGCCAGTTCTCAGAGATTCCTTAAAAATCTCTCAGAAATATAGAGGAATGACTGGTCCTGTATGAACTTCTGAAGGATAGAGCAGGGACAGTACTAGTGAGGAGGAAATGCAGAACAGTGTTTTTTAATGCACTGAAATTGATGTTCTTTCTCAGAAAAAGGGGCTGTGTCATCAGCTGTGTTAAAAATGAAGTTCTCTGTGTATGTGTCAATATATGAAAGAGTGTTTTCTATTTTTAAACTATCACCAGTATATTTATTTAAAACATATGTGGTATAATCTGTTGATACATTATATAACTGTTCCTTGATTAGCAGAATCTTCATGGAATTCACTCGTTATCACGTAGGTTACGGGACTACAAGAGTAGTATCACATCTGAAGTGTGAAGTAGCAAGTTCTGAACCATGGCTGTTTGGTCCATTACCCAAATGCAACATGCATCTTTCTGCAAGAGAGGGATTTGAAGTCACATTGCACAGATTCTCTCAGGCATTTTGTCATCCTTAAGAGGTGCCAACGATAAAGAATACTCCTCATTGAACCTCTGTCAGTGAATAACACTTGATGCTTCAGAAGAAGTCATGACCCTCCTGTAACAATTCATGCCTGCAATTTATAAGGACTTCCAAGAAAGTGCCCGAAGTTGTGCAATTAACAAGAAATTACTCCTGTGGGAATTCCGTTCCTCATCTTAGCTGGTGTTCAACTTGTCTATGAAAATACACACACTTTATTATTTTTATCTTAATTTGGTATGAGAATAAATTGTAATCATTCCTGAGACTGAAGAGGTGTATATATCTATGTCAAGCCTCCATACAAGGAGAAGACAGACATGTGGTGTGCTATCTGGCAAGACAGTTCAACTCTCTGTGTTTCCTTTCCCTCTAGTCTTCCTTTCCCTTTAGTCCTTTCCCTTTAGTGCGAGTGCTCAAAGTCCCACTGTATGTGCGCCGCCCTAGAACAATGGGATTTCAATGTCGGCTGGGTCCTACAGGCCCTATTAGAATACAAATTGCTAATCATTAGTGAGAAGATTAATGTGCTAAGAGTGTTTTTGAGCCACAGTGTGTATAGTTAGGGTCCAGTTGCCAATCCCTGAGGTAATATTAATTTTAAAAAATCTTAATGTGCAGCATTGTTGGCACTAGCGATTTTATCATGAGTCTCCTGGTATTTGGTGTTTCTTGTCAAGATCCACTTCCTGGAAACCCGAGCATCTTGGCTTGCATTTTGAAGCAGGCAACATTTTAGATCCTACTGTAACAGTGAGACTGGAAAACATTTCCCAAGTATGCTCTGGAGACTCAGAAAGGCAAAGAAAAAGACCTTAAAACATGTTAATTAAAAAGAAAAACAAGAATTCTACAAGAAATCTCTTTTATAAAATTTTTCTGTGATTTGTATGGCTTGCATTGTGTTAATGGTGCAAAAATATGTATCTTGGAGTGTGATAAGAAACCCCCAGTGGTTCTGAGGGAAAAAAAAGATAAAACTGAACTGATTTTAATACCATAGCCACAGTGAGGTTGCTACTGTCCCCCTAACTGTAGCCATTTTGTACAGTTTTTCTTCATGGTTTATTTTTAACACTCTGAAATTTCTTATTTTTTCTCCTTGTAGTTCTCTTCCGTAGTATCCTTGGGGTTTACTTTTTCCTTCACTTTGTTCCTGCCCTCACTTGCTTTATTTTTTTCTTCAGTCTTGATGATGTCCTCAGACTTGATCCAGGTTGATTTACATCAAGGAAAAGCATGAAAGGCATAAAACAGACATAAATGGTATAGAAAGCAGTTTTCTTTTACTGTTATCTGCTGTGATCTAAAAAAGAGCCTGGAATAGTTAAGAAAATGTCCTGGACTTATCTACACTGCGCTGCAAGTGTCACTTGTTGAAGATTTCCTGTTTGCTGAAGGGAGATATTCCACAGGCCACCGTGCTGTTTTAGTAACTGATCTATTTCAATACTTCTTAGATAGACAGGCCAACAAATGTCCAAACAATTGGAAAGCTTGGCAAATGATGTTGAAAGCAGAGTACTGGACTTACACAGAACAATCTGCAGCAGTCCAGCATGTTCTTGCAGGTCTGGTTTCCGATAATCAGGTCAACTGGCTGCTGCAGCAAGGTTTGTCAAGACAAGGTAGCTGCTTGTCTGGGAGAAAGGAGGAGCCTGGATGGGGTCTGGAAGCAGGGAAGGCTCTCCAGGAAGCTTGTTCATCACAACCTGTGAATGTTATGTGTTCTCTTTCATCAAAAGACTTTGAAGTGATTTACAGAAGTGAATATAAGCTGCAATTTACAGAGAGAAAACTGAGGTCAAGAAATGCATCTTACTCTGCCCAGGGTCACTGCAGTCCCACTCTGCTGCTCTTCCCTACTTGGCAACAAAGCCTGCTGTTGGATGGAGAGGTGGGGACCAGGTAGTGTGGGCTGAGAATATGGTATGCCACCAGGGATGTGGCAAATAAGAGAGGCTAGTAAAGGAAAAGGGAAGGAAGGTAGGTCAGCAGTCACCAAAGACATCCAGGAGATGGGGAGGCACACTGCATGTGTGGGAGATGGGGCTGAGCTAGCTCTATAGGCCAGGTGGGCCGGGTGAGGCAGGAGGAAGAGCATGGTTGGTTTAATGCAGAGTGCCCCTCTGTTCTCAGCCATTCGTGCACATTCCACTGGTGCTTGGGGATGTTTTTGCAAGCACTGGTGGGAATACTCTGATGCACTGACTTGGAGCACCATTTCTTTATTCTCAAAGCCATGTCTTTGAAGAAAGAAAATTTCTGTGTTTGGTAGGATACAATTTATTTCCCCCTAACTTTGCTAGCATTTTTCTGGCTTCATTGTTTCTTGTCTTTTTTTTTTTTTTTTTTTTTTTTTCTTAAGCATGTTCTCTTTCTAATGCCAAACCTTTCAAAAGGAAAGCATGCTCTGCATTTAGTATCTTGTTCCTCTGCTCTAGATAACTTATCATTTCAGCCTGCCTGGAAATCTGGAAATCCTTATGCTTGGAACTTTATCATAGACACTTCCACTGCAGGAAGAGTGATCAGAACAACAACAGCATCTTGAAATCAAGGCAGAGGAAATAGATGACTGCACAGCTTGCTTTTGCTGTTTAGATATTCTGCACTTAATGCTTGATTCTCATCTATCTGTCAGATTCTTGGACAAGAACCACAAACTATACTGAGAACTTCTCTTTATGTGTTATGCTATCTGATCTGTCTGATGCCCGCTCGTTTACAGCCCTGTGGAAAAGGTACAGCTCATGATCTCTTCCAGTAAGAAAGAGGTAGAGTTTTTGTTTGGATTTTTTTTTTTTTTTTTTTTAAACGCTGTCAGTCCTTGTGTGGGACATAACAGTTATAGGCACCAGAGCAATTTGCCTTCTGCTTTGCAAGCTACCTGAGCTTCTAGTGACCAAACCACTGCTTTGCAAATACATGGTCACCAGCAGTCACGGATGCACAGTGGTGACTGAGTATAGGAGATGTTTGCTAGTGTTATGAAATGTGGTGGAGTGAGAGTGCACACTGGGGATTTGTTCATTTTAGCAAACCTGGCAGAACCTTCCTGTGACCTAAATAGAATACCTTGCTCTACATAAAGCATGCATCAGGATATTTCCTGATTTATTCATGAAAGGTTTGCCTTACAAAGGCATTTGGAACTGTGTAATCTCAGAATACATGATACATATAGCTGGCTGCTCAGCTGGCATTTGCACAAATTGCTTTGATATATGGCTGTAACATATGAAAGCACAGTGAGGCCAATTTAAATACTTGATACTGGAGTAAACTGGTTAAAAGAGTAAATTAGATCTAACCTAGAGATTTTCCTGCTACTGCATAGAGAAGGCTGCTTTCCAGAATGAATAATTGATAAAGGGATGGGAGACTACACTCTAGTAAGCAATAAAATCCTCCAATATTAAATGGGCAGGGTTAAGGGCAGATCCATCAGTGGTGTTCACTGGTGTTGTGTCTTTCACTTTAAGGGCCCTTGGCCATTTTACATCAAGTCAGGATCCTACATATCATGTTACCCAGATCGCTTAACTGAAGAACTCTGCTGCCTTCTACTTGGGACAATTTGTGCTTCTGCTTGCTCACTCCCAATTGCAGAAAATACAGTCTGAGCTAATTCTTCATCAGGTCTATGCATTTATTAAGGAATGTTCAGTAAACACCTTTACAATTTGTCTGTAAATTATTTGTACATGTTTCCTGCTGTAATATATTCAGCAGCAAAGTAGATAATCTGAGTTGTTTGCTTGCAAGCAAGCCTTATTTTGGAGCTTTGGAAGAAATTGGGGTTAATTTACAATAGAATGAAAGTGACATTTGTAAAGATGGTAAGAGGAGAATGCCAGAATCCATTACACTGATGATCCTAGGAATGCACTGGCATTCTCCATTGGTGAGTTAATATTCAAATCCTATCAGCATTACTTGCTGAACTTATTGCAACTTAATGGCAAATTTCCAGATTTTTGTCATGCCAAGCATCTTACAATAGTCAGAACGGCACAAATTTGGGGGGAAAATTTTTCTGAGTTAAGCTCGCTGCTATAACACTGTAGAAATTTAACTCATTTTGTATAGAAGTGATTGTACCTTGAGCAAATATGTCTTCCTTAATGGATTTTTTTCTTAATGAGACTGAGGAAAAGCCTATGTTGACTACACTTAGGTAGTCAACAAGATGCTTTCTGCTTTTTTTTTTTTTTTTTTTTTTTTTTTTTT